>NC_132882.1:12014409-12036909 GCF_030463535.1 Salminus brasiliensis | reverse complement strand
AACCAAGGTGCTTTTCACTCGGTCAACGCGCGTGCGTGCGTGTGTGAGTGTGTGTGTGAGTGTGTGTGAGTGTGAGAGCGAGACTGCTGATTGTGAGTACATTGTGGAAAGGTAGAAGAAAGCTTTATCAAGTTTTATTTGGTGCCTAAGTTTGACTATATTCTACGTTGTTTTTTGTTTTTTTTTCTTTTTTGGGGTTTGTTTTTGTATTCCTCTTAGAATGATGCACTGCATGAGACTGATTTCTGATGTTTGCATCATTTGCTTTTTAAAGAAATGATTAAAAGAAGAAAAAAAGATGAAAGGTTTAATTAATACGTTTTAAAAAGGTCAGAAAAAAAGAAATCCAGAGAGAAAAAATATACCTCCTCTGAAGACCAATGTGTTTTTACCTCAGTGTACATATTCTATTTGTTTACTTCAAAAGTTTGCAATTTTGTTTCTATGAAATGCTAAATTGAAGAATTTCACATTTTGTGTCAATGGTACTTTTATGTGGCATTGTGTTTGTGTTTCTCGTGTCCAAACAAAATCGCCTTTCTTTGAACCATAATCTGTTCTTCTCTCTTTTGTTTTTGGTTCTGTCCGAGTTGTAAGTGCTTTACAGACATCAAACTATGTCCTTTTAATGCCTCTTTCTCAACTATGTAGAAAAGAAATGCCTTGTGTACCTTTTTTTCTATAAAAAAAAAAAAAACAGAAAAAAAGCCGAGAAAAAAGAAGGATAAACTGATGACCGGTGGTCAGTAGTGAATTGGTGGCTGTGGGAGCTCTCTTGTGGGATACAGCTCTGTACCCCACTTGATTTCTAAAGCATTATGTATAGACTTTTTTTTATAGTGTGTACAGAAGTACAAACGAACAACATAGGAACATAGGGGAGTGACGCTGATGTGCCATTCTAACATAGTGGACTAGAAATGGGTGTGAATAAAAAGAGAAAAAAAACACACATCCTCTTCTCGTCCAGTTTCTGTCCTTTTGTAAACTTGATTCTGCTTGAATTTGCTTTCCTAAATGACAAATGTGATGAAAATGAATCAAATCGCCTCAATTATTTGAAACCACTTGAAGTGTGTAATATGGAAATGCTGCTAAAACGCAGTCCACCCCTGAAAATGGGTCTGCTGCCTGTATCTCGCTGTTTACATGATGTCATACAGATTATATACACTGGCATACACCGATCAGCCATAAAATTAGCACCAAAACAGTGGCCTCTTTTCCACTGCAGGGCCGAATGGTTCTGAGCACGGAGGGTAACCTGTTCAGTGGTTCTTCCCACATGGCTGTGGACCGCTTTCAAAACCAGGCAGAGCCCATTTTTCTCTGAACGGTTAGCCAATCCTAACTGGGGCACATAACCATTCAGCGCCATTCAGGATCCTGAGTTTTTAGATTTCCAGTGCAGAAAATGGCAGAAACCATAGAGACGAAAGCCTAGGCTGCATTGCTCAGCCAGTACGTTGCAGAATGCGAAGTCAAGTCAAATTTATTTGTATAGCTTTTTACAACTGATGTTGTCACAAAGCAGCTTTACATAATTAGTAATTAATAAAAGACCGAAAAAACTAATGTAAGAAGACCCTCAGTGAGCAGCCAACGGCAACAGTGGCAAGAAAAAACTCCCTCAGAGCTGGAGGAAGAAACCTTGGGAGGAACCAAGACTCACAAGGGGGACCCGACCCATCCTCCTTTGGTCAGAACTATTTATAAATTATTGATAAAAGTAACCAAACCATCTATACTGTTGAACTGCTCTGTTCATAATCATAATATATTATATTAATCATGGTGTAATAGAACTTAATACAGTCATGGCAGTGATGGTCAGAGTAATGAAAGTTAACAGTGGCAGATAGTCAAGAGTCTTTTCAGGTTTTAACATGGTCATTAGACAGGTAGCAGTGGTAGGAGGGTGTGCCACTGGTAGGGCATGGTCTGGGTGGTGGTGAGGGGCGGGCCTGCTGGTCGAACTGGTAGGTGGCTGCTGGTCTGACGCAGGTAGAGGGGACCCCAGCAGGCAGTCTTCCAGCAGGTCAGACTGGGTGACCATTTACCCTGAGAAGGTAAAAAGACTAAGTGAAGGGTTCTTTGTACGCCCACGTCTGGAGCAATTTGGGGGACGCAGCTGATGTACCCTTCCCAGCACTCACCAGTTACCTCCAGTTACCCACAATTCTCTGCACACATACAACGCAATGGGGAAAAACAACAGCACCATTACAATGGTGAAAACCAAGCCTCCAGAGCAGAGGTCATTAAAAATGTTTGTGTTTATCATTAGAATGAATTTCACTGAAGAAATGAAAGAGCACACAAGTGTCCTGCCCCAATTGTAAGAGGTGGGATCTTTCCGGGGGTGTCACCACGCTACCTCGTAAGACTGTTCCATTTATGCGGCCAATAGGCTGTCATAGGACAGCTCTACAGAGAACCTGCCCGGCTTCGGCTGCAGCCTAGACTTGAGACTCTAGCGGCTGGTATCTTGGTCTGTGGAGGACACAAGGACACAGTGTAGTCTCTGTTGCTTTACGCACTAAAAACTATGATGTCCATTTAGATAGTGTGCTCTGTTTTGCAGGGCCAAACAGTTACTAAGGCACTCTTGAAATCAGGTCGGGAATGTGAGACCAGACATGTCCAACAACAGCAACTGTTGTATAATTATAACGAGAGGCTGTGCACTTCATGGTCCACACCATTGTGAAATGTTATGGCAACTGGAGCTTGGAGGCGGAGGCAGGCGTAAACGCAGGATTTATTGAACCCAAAACCAGACGAAGCAAACAGGATATAAAGAAAACAACCTGGAGATCCAAACAAACACGCCAAGCCAACATACATACACATGATCAAGTACAAGACCAGACAAAGAGACGCTGGAACAAAGGGACTACTTATACAAGGACCAGCAAGCAACACCTGATACTAACAAGAGGGCAGGGCTACAAAGGAGGCACAGGTGGGAAGGTGGGGCTAGTGCAGAGACCAGAAACAACCATAAACACAGCCATGTGCAAAACAGACACACAGGCCAGGAAGGGAAAACACAAGGGCAAGACAAAGACACCTGGCATTGAGGCACTGCCTTAGTAACCATTTTGCCCTGCAGTGGAAACGAGGCCAATGACCATCTTCATCTACAATGGCGTCTGTTATGGGGTGGATATATTGGCAACAATCAACAAGTCAACAGTCAGTTCTTGCCCAAAAAACCTAAGCCACTTTTGTAAGAACCAAATTGTGATGGCTAGATGACTGGGGCAGAACATCTCCAGAACATCAGGCAGGTCTTGTGGGGGTCCCTGGTATGCAGTGGTCAGTACCTATAGAAAGAGGTCCAAGAAAGAATGAACAGGTACCTAGGAACCAGCGACAGGGTCATGGGCACCTAAGGCTCATTTATGTGACCCATGGAGGCCTCACCCCACAACTTACAGGACTTGACGGATCTGCTGCTAACTTCTTAGAGGTCTTGTAGTGTCCATGTCTCGAATGGTCATATCTGTTGTGGCAGCATAAGGGGGACCTACTCAATATTAGGCATGTGGTACTAATGCTAAGGCTGATTAACTGCCATGCACCCCGGTCACCATTTTTGTTACTGTAAGTGAGTAAAAGATGGCCTAGGTGTTCCAAAAGACATGAAGTTGAAGTTGACATATTTCTTTAAAATTTTAAGCAGGATTACTTGCAGAAATTGCTGGCCTTTACCTGTGAAATATGGCCTGTGTCACTGGATGCAACACAAGCCACAATCCACCTGTGCTGAACAGTTGACAAGGTGTACTTTTCATGACAATTCATGACACCTTCTTTCTCTTCTTCATCAGTGCACAGGACCTGTATCCATAATAGACCAGGCTTGTTTAGATGTCCCTTTGAATTCATGGTGAGGACACAGGACATGTATTTTTCTGATGACTCTTTCACATGGGTCATAAAACACAAGAGAACGTAAGCTTTGAGCTTTTAAAATCCATGATAAATGAAAAACAATGTAGTAACAATGGGTTTCTTTTACTTTTCTATGTTCTTGTGAACGATGCTGTCTGAAGACAAGTAAGCAGCTCTTTAGCGTGGATTTGTGGGCGGGATTATTGTCTTTCTGGGAAACTATTTTGCTTTTTATTGGTTTTTCAAATATAATGGTCTCTGTGGGTACTACACCGCATCTTAATTAAGAAATCGTATTTGTCTGTGCCGTTGGTGGGCTTTCAAAAGTGGTCGTTAATGTGAAATGTGCAGCTCTCTCCTGCTTTACTCTACAATATCTGTCTTTTTCAAAACAGGACATGAAAACATTCCCTCTGCTCTCTGGAAGAGTGAGGACAAAAAATTAGGCCTAAGCGAATGTTTCTCTCTATCCCTTCAGAGCAAGGCCAGCTTTTACAAGCATGCCTCAGGTCTGATTATTTAGATGCAGGACCTTCAACCTTTCCAAGTTTAGAAGAAAATGAATGAAAAAAACAACAACAACAACAACAATAATAATAATAAATCAATACGGTTTAAGTAGAGCGTTAAAGACATATTAATAAGAACGGTCCCGGTCTTGTCACTTCAGCAGAGACAGTAGCAAGCAGACACTGAAGCCTGAATGCTAATGCCTTTGTCTCTTTTACTTTGGGCATACAATATTCATGTGTTTTTAATTGGTCCTCGATTAGAATGCTAATTCAATCTTTTTGTATTGACCTCACCAGCATCGACTTCCTCACCTCTCCCAGTATCTAATTCGCAGTGTAATTGATCGTGAAGTGTTTTAGGGATAGCGCTGCGTGCAGGGCTTCACTGGGACTCGTTCGGCATCTGTTTCACTCATCGATTTGGGTGACACACCCAATTATTTTCATGGCTTCCAGCAGAGGCTTTAAGAAGTAGTTCAGTAAACTGAAACTGACAGTAAAAATGCGCCATTATCTGTTTCAGGCTTCCTCTTAAGTTCTTGCACACACCACCCTCATCCTCAGACGTTTAGATACGCTCCAACAGCCGAAACAAAAACAGCTCAGCTGTCTCACACACATTGCTGAGGAGATACTCGTTCTGATTAGCCACTTTTTTCTTGTCCTGTTGTGTTTTGGGGTTGCTTTTCAAATGTGATCCAAAAAGGCTGAGCCTATAGCATTGCAGGGTCGGTTCTGGCCTGGCCTGGAGTTCAACAGAACAAACCTTAAGGTCTTAAGGAGGTTTTGTCAGATGTTCCAAAGAAGTAATGTCATCTCACCACACGGACTGGGCCCTCTAGCCTCGTCAACTCTTATCTGGTGTATTTCCAAACTGCTGTTAGGGATCGAGTCCCAACTGAGTTTTTGCGCCCCCATTATGGCTGGTACCTTAAGGCCGATTCTGACACCTTTCTTTAACTAAGATGGGCTGCTAATTACTACTGAAGTTGACTGACTGTTTTCTTAGTAAATAGTTTAATGTAATGATACTATATATAATCTGCTGGCATATATTAGATCAGTAGAGGTAGCTCTGTCACGTCATTGCTGGTTGAACTCAGAATTAGAGGCCGTGTGCTGAGCTGAGGGCAGCTGAGGGGAAGGGCAGTGTGTGATTGAAGCTGTAGTATGGTGGGGAATTGGGCTGCAGCGTGCACATGGAGTAAGTGTAGTGTTATCAAAGTTGTGGGTAATCTGGTGAAATCCTGTGAAGTGAGCTGGGAATGGGAGTGGGTCTGGGACGTCAGTCTTCCGGAGGTATGGTGGTCTTAATTCGGCGAAGGGAGATGCCTACCCGAAGACCCCTGCGAAGAGGACAGCTTGCAATGCATTGTGAGGTAGGTATATGGATGGAGGGGATGGGCTGGGTGTAAGTATTAGGTGTGGTACTATCAGGAAGTATCAGACCGTAACGGTTACTGTATTCTGCTCACAGCAACATTAAAGTGTAGTTAAAGTAGTTGGTGGTTGAGCTGGACTAAGGGAGGGAAGAGCCTTGCTGATTACCCCAGAGAAGAGGTTGTAATGTGGTGGGTGATTAGAATAAGGGTGAAGGGAATGGGCTGGGCCCTATGTGTAAGCCTAAGTATAAGGTGCAGGATTTTTTCATCTTGGCCTGTAGTGTTTCACATGACTGATTTATTATGTTTGGTAGCTGACTTTTTTTTAAATGACGATTTTATACAGTGTTTAATTTAATTCAGTCTGACTGACCTCCCTGACCATTAAGCTCCAAGTTCCTTCACAATACTGATGTGAATGAACTATGTGATGTGTAGTGAAGTGAATGTGCTGTGATTTGGTTTTCTATAAGGTGTGTACATTAGCCTACTCCTCTCAGTTTTGAATGTGCTGGTCAGTACTGGAGTATTTCCATGAAAGTTTAATATCTAACCAGCCATAATAAAAAAGTAATACATGCATGGGTACAAAAGGCAGAAAATAGACAAACGTCTGGAAAAAGCAGCTCAAATGTGGTCAAAGCAATAGTACCACAGATATCACCCTGATGTTTCCATTTACATTTACATTTAAGGCATTTAGCAAACTCTCTTATCCAGAGCGACTTACAAAAGTGATTTGCTATTTACCCAAGAAAAACCTCAGCTAGTTTGAATAGACTAATAATTCAAAGATACCTCTAAGTTTAGACTCCACTAAACACAAGTCTATAAGGAGACCACTCTGCTATTCACCCAGTATTCTTGGAAGAGGTGGGTCTTCAGTCTGCGTTTGAAGACGTTTGAAGCGACTCTGCTGTTCGGACACCCAGAAGAAGCTTATTCCACCACTTTGGTGCCAGGACAGAAAAAAGCCTGGACGCTTGTCTTCCTTGTACTTGAAGCTCGAAAGGCTCTTGGTGCGGATTGGCTTTTGACCATTGCCGTTTCCATGTTCCACTGTAAAATACTTCCACAATGCAGACTCTTCTGCTACCTTCTGAGAATGCTCCTCACTTTTGTGGACTGCACTTGTGGACTCTGAATAACATCCGTTAATGATGCCTGAAGGTGCTTAGCTCAAACACAGTGGTAAAAACAAAGGACCGGAACTGAATCAGGATGATACCCCATCCATTCCTCATTCATCAGAACTGAACAGCCGATCCCCAATTTATTAAAACAAACCTAGACAGGCACTGATTCTGAGTCCCTGAATCAGATCAGAACTACTATATACTTACATTTATGGTTACTAATTCAAATGTCAAAGATTAAGCAAAATAACATTAGACAAAGCCTTAAAACCAGGGATTTCCAAATTTTTATTCTTGTTGAACCAGAGCAATGTCTATGGTGGGTTAAAAAAATGTTAATATTTTGTATATTTTGTTGCTAAACTACAAAATGTATTAAAATGGAAAGCCTTGACCCCCCCAGGTCACACTTTGGGCAGCCCAAAGCCTGTAATACTGTGACACTGCAGTCACCCCAACCCTGCTATCAATCAGAAGCTGAGCTTATAGATACAGACAAAAAGCTGATTCTAAACCAGTGCCATGAAAAGCCATGGGTGACTGGAGGTCCTAAACCCTGCAGCCTTCTCCACTGCCCATCTTTTGTGGGGAGTCACTAGGGAGCCGCTGAGTCGTCCTCACCACTGAAGAGGTCAATAGCAAAATGAGGAAATCGATAGCTGAATCATACAAGCTGCAACCGCCCCCTCTCTCTCTCTATTTTTCTCTCTCTTCCAGATATCTTCCAATAGACCTCTGAGGATGTTTGTCATTTTGTAGTTTGCTGTTAGCATAGCCTTTTGTGTCTGTGTAAAAAAGAGCACTCTGGTTAAGCAGTGAATTCCAAAACCTTTTCATTTTATTCTGAGTACAGTTTTCCTCCGAATATCTCCACAAATAGGAATGTTGCTACACATATCCAAGTTGCACACTAGCATTCCTGCACTTTGATTGACGTCTTGTAACTGGCAACCTCACCAGAGTACAGCCAAAGCTGTCTCAAGAAGGTTAGCAGCTGCTGTTTAATAATGTCATAAGTAGTTTGTCACTTTTACATAAACATTTTATGAATAGTTTTTCAATTTCTTTTATTCTTTGTTACTCAATTTAAAAATACATTTAAACTATTTTAAGTCAATGATAAATCACTGTGCTGATCAGTTATTTATCTCAGTGTTACTGAACTCTACTAAAGCCTGAGTAGACTGATAAATCACTGTGCTGATCAGTTATTTATCTGTGTTACTGAGCTCTACTAAAGTCTGAGTAGACTGATAAATCACTGTGCTGATCAGTTATCAGTTATTTACCTCAGTGTTACTGAGCTCTACTAAAGCCTGAGTAGACTGATAAATCACTGTGCTGATCAGTTATTTATCTCAGTGTTACTGAACTCCACTAAAGCCTGAGTACACTGATAAATGATTGTCTTCTTAGTAGCGGAGATGTTCACAAGTGATAAGCTTAGCATTGGGGCTATGTGTGTTTTTTCATGTCATAGCCAGAGTTTCAGGATTTTGATATTGAGGTATGGAGAATTGTCTGCCAGGTTAAGACAGGCAGTGCTTAAGAAGTTGGAGGAGCAGCGGTGGAAGATGAGAGTGAAAAAAAATATTGATAGTTTCATAACTTCATCCATTGGAAAAGTGACATTATCATGAAACCAATATGCCCATGTTTTCTATATTTCTTATCAAGATGCATTCTATATATTTTAAATAAATTGCTTTTTGTGTTTTGCAACAGAATATCTTCCAGAATCCATTTTCAACAGCATACTCTGTTTTCAGGCATCACTACTTTTTACTTTTTCAAAGTACTCTTTGAAACACTGCATTTTTAAAAAGCCATTCATTTCTCCAATAGAAGGAAACATCTTAGACCCAGAGTCTAGGGAATTCCTCCAGTTGTGAAGTTTCTGAATAATTCAGTCGTAGTGATGTGAACAAAGTCATTCACAGACGTTTAATGTGAAATGGTTCAATGTGGAGAAACATACTCTCACTTCTTTACAGTGCTGGTGATGGGAACCAAGGTCACACTATCTATAACCCAAATAAAGCCATTATATTCCACTGCCGTCCAATGAGAAACGTATCTCAATGTGTGTCTGTTTTAAGTTTTCTCCATGTTCCTCCATTTTTTTCTTCATGTTTCTACCCTGTAGCTGCTCTGTACGCTGGGTAAATCATTCTGGATAAATAGAAATGTTCTAAATGAGTTGCAATAAGCTCTTATTTTACATTGACTTCCATTCAGTCAGAACATTTGGGCCTTCTCCTGCAAATCCCCCATTTAGGAGATACATGTTTTCTATTGGGCAGCAACGATTTACTATCCAAAACCACTAGTGAATCTACATGTCTTCTGAGTTTTAATGCATCATTTTGATTATAATAAATTGTGGTATATCTGAAACAATAAGCTTTCTGCTCAGCCTCAGGACACCTTGTATGTCCTTCTCCACCATTTCATAGATTTCTAAGTGTGTTTTAAGCCCAGGTTATTCTCTCAAATCTGTTGTAAACCCATATCTCAGGCATTAGGCAACATATGTGTAACAATTTCCAGCTGTATTAAACATGTTGAAGGTCTGGTTCCTATCACCACTGTGAACAATGAGTCAGTAAAGTAGTCGTAAAGTGAAGTGTTGTATGTGACAGGGAAGCATTCTGAGTCTGGTCGTTTTCATCTGCACATTGAATTATCCAGTGAATAATAAAACATCAGTGGAATTCCTCTTTAATTGGACCTGTTGTTGAAATTTTGCTCAAACTCAAACCCGGAGGTCTATAGAAGCTTCTGTGTGTTTAGAAGGGTTCAGTCAGTAACTCAGTAACTTCTCACCACACAGGCCTCGCTGTGGTGAACTGGCTGGAGAATGACCATGGAGCTGAAGACTGAATGCAGCGTCTGCTGTTAAGATACTGCATCTATAGAACAGTGACCCGCTCAGAGCCTCTGAAATCATCGTCATTTGATCCCAGCCGGTAAACAGTTGATGACAGTTTTCAGGAGTAAATCAGGAGACTGAATCAACGGTGGTATTACTTGTGTTTCCACGTGTGACAAGTTTTATGTCTCTAGTTTAATCGGCTGTACAGAACAGTGCAGGACGTTCACTGACGACAGCGACCAGAATAGATTTAACAGAGTCTATTCTTAATGTGATCAAGGCTGTAGGAGAGGCTCTGTAGGAGAGGACGTGCTGTTGATCTCTTTAATGTCTAAGAATACTGCAGAGCTTTCTTACTTACTTTTTCTTTCAGCTTTTTGGCTTTCTTTCTGTCTTTCTATTTTCCATCTGTTTTTCATTCTTTCTTACTTTCTCTCTGGTTTTCTCTCTGTTCTCTTTTTCTCGCTTTCTTTGTTTTTTTTCTTATTTTCATTTTCTTTCCTACTTTTTACATTTTCTTGCATCTTACTTTTTAGAAGTGCTTTTTTTTTTCTCTGTCTTTCCATATTTTGTCTTTATTTCTTTGTTTTTTGCTTACTTTTTTTTCTTTCTGTCTTTCTTTCTTTCTGTCTTTCTTTCTATTTTTCCTTGTATGCTGGTTTTTTATTGTGTCTTTTTTTCTTTTCTCTTTTTTGTCTTTGATTGTATCTTTCTTTGTTTTTCTATAGATTTTGCTTTTTTCAGTCTGGTTTTCTTTATTTTTTCCAACTTTTCTTCTTTTTCTTTCTGTACGTCAGTATTTTATTTTATTTTATTTTATTTTATTTTACTTTCTTTCTTTCTTTCTTTCTTTCTTTCTTTCTTTCTTTCTTTCTTTCCCCTCCTCTCTTTCTTTTTTCCTCTTGTACTTTCCCTCTTGCCTTTTCTCGCCCTGAACCCCGGGAGTCCGGGGTCTGTTGGTAAAGCTGTTAGTGTGGAATTTGTAATGGTGTTGAGGAATTGATTTTTGTGCGTGGGGGTTGTGATTTTCTAAAGGTCAGGTTGCAGAGCTTTCTTTGAAAGCTGAGGGAGAGAGATAGATTGTTGCGAGGCGTTTTTAGACGCGCTGACATTTGGGATGCAGGGGAGAGTGCCAGTGCAGGAGCTGCCGCACGGCTCAGAGCCGAGATGCTCTCAGGGCCAGTGCTTCTGCAGGCAGGCAGGCAGGCAGGCCTCTGCAGTGTATCGACCAAGCCTTCCACTGCAGTCCTGACCTCCACAGCAGTGGAGCTCAGACTGCGCTGGGCCTGCGCTTCTTCCTGCATGTGATGTACCAGCAGGGGGCACTATTGCACTTCAAATGTGTCCTGCTTTGACTGTCCTATATGTTTGGACCTGTTTCTGTCAATGATGGCCTGTGTTATTGTTTGTTACGAAATGACTTAACTGCTCACTTCCACCCTTTCATGACCTATAGGATCTCTATTAGTTTATAGTATTCCTTATGGTGCACATATCATTCAGTTTCAGTTACAATCAAAGCATATCAAATCCTAGAACCTGACCTGCGTCTACCAAAGCAAAAGCAGCTCCATCTGCTTAGGATGAAGATACAATGTATGAAGAACCTCCAGACCTCCAGACCAAGTCTTTCATTAATGCTCAAATGCCCAGCAGCCTTCATATCACTGTAGGTTATAACAGACAGTTCATGATATTTCTCTTTACCTTTTCAAAAAATTATCCATGTGAAGCTCAGAACATCAGTTCAGGACCTGCGAGTGTAAAGCTGGGATCAGATAATGAAAACAGACCATTAACGAGTGCAAAGATGATGATCTGGCTATGCTTTTGGTTGCCTCGAATGGACTACAGCCACTTTCTCTAAATAATTCTGATTCAATTTCTGTTTTCATTACAGTCTAGACTTTATTCTGGCTCTGAAATGCAAAAATGACCTTGAACGTCTAAGCAGTGTTTACTGTGGTCCCCCTGTCCTGAAGCTGAAGGCCCGTCACAGGCTTAATTTATTTCAATTCACATTCATTTCTATAGACTTTTCACAACAAATGTTGTCACGAAGAAGCTTTACAGAGATCCGAGTCAGAGCCACTTTAGAACAAGCCAGTGGCAAGGATAAACTCCCTCAGATCGAGAGGGGAAAAACCTTGAGAGGAACCAGGACTCAAAAAGGAGAACCCATCTTCCTTGGTGGACACCGGATAGCTCCATAAAAAGCAAAACTGGAAGCAAAAACAACAATCAAACAAAACTGAATTAAGAGAAAAATGGCAAATGGACAGTCAAGCCATAGAAGATAGAAGAAAACATGAGTGAAAGATGAAAGCCCATGCAAGCAAACAGGTACAAGCAAAGCCATGCAGTAAGATGAGGACCAATCAATGCGAGCAGGACAGCAGGCAGCAGGATAGTGGAGAGGTGGGTCAGGCATCTCAGTACATGGGAAAGAGAGAGAGAAAACAGAAAGGATGGAAAAACACAAGGGGTTAGGAGGAGCACAGATATATTTTGGGGGTTTTACAGCAGGACAGGATCCAAAGGGAAGGCATCAGTGCCTAACTACAAATGGACTCTCAAGAGCGGCGAGCAGTCAGCAGGGGGCAGCTCAGCACATGGGAGAGAGAAAAGAAAGGAGGAAATTAAGGAGGGTTTAGGAGCATGAACAGGCTGATGTACGGCCTGTATAAGTAGTAGATTAGAGAGACAGCAATACTGATCAGAAACCTGTAATCAGAGCAATATCAATTATAACTTATTAATTATAGAAACTGAATTAATAGACATACTGCATAATTTAAACTGTGGGTTTCAGCTACAGGACTCTTTAAAAGTCAGAGGATCAGTGAACAGTGAACACACGAACACAGACCTACACAGAGCAGGCCCGAATTACGTGGCCGCTTAGGGCCCCAGTGCCACCAGGGGGCCCCCAAGAGCACCAAGATATCATGATAAAAATATATATTTTAAAAATAACATTAAATCACAAAACGAAATGATATTTTACTGGTAAAAGAGATTTTTATATGAATTTATTTTCATAGTTGGCGCACCAACACTAGGTTAAGCAGTTTCTGCTGTTGGCTGCTGCTACTGTGGGGCAAATGCAGATAAGTCCCGCTTGGGTGGTGGATAAAGGCCTGGGCGCTTCAATGTATTGCACAATATCTCTCTCTATGAAATGATAAAGCATCTGGTGTTGAGGTGGTGGTATCTGCTTAGGGCCCCATAAAGGCCCGGGCCAGCCCTGGACTGGACCTACATTAGTGAATAGGGCAGTGAGAACACACAACCAGAGCGGTGGGAAGCCACCTCTACAGTCAAGGAGCAATTGGTGGTTAGGTGCCCTCATGCTCAAGGCCATGAATGTTGAGGGAGGAGAATGTGCTGTTCATTCCCTTGCCCCCCCCCCCCGTCCACCCCATCAGCTATTTCCTGCCAGTCCTGGGGATCTAACCTAACAGACAGTTTCATGTTTTTTGGAAAAAGCAGATGCAGATGTTTAACAGGAAATTAGAATATCAGATGTTTCAGTGTTCAGTGAGGTCACCCCTCACCTATATTACCTCTTTTCTGGATTTCAGGAGTCTCACGTTCAGATTCTCCACACCTTCAAGGTTCAATCCTTTCAGACCTACCACATTGAGTCTTCAGTTGAATGCAGTTTATCTGAAGGGGGCAGTGTTGGTGGTCTACCAGGTGTGCCAGGAGTTGTATGAGGTCCCATTTTTTCAACAATCTGAATCTTGAATCTCTAACTTTTCTTATGCAAGTGGAACATCTTCTGTCTGATCCGCTGCACAAAAAAAAAAAAATAGTAAATGGAGGGTACTCTCTATGTTCTCCTTTCTCTATTTTTTTGATAAAATAGTGATGATTAGTTACTCTTATATATGAAAGCAGTTCCTTTTTTCTAGAGCACTGGTAGACTAAACTTGTCATAAAGGTGACAAAAACTTCATGTTAAACCCCATTATCCAGTCTAATCCACCTCTTTTTTATTTTGTTTGGAATTGTGGGCCACCTAAATCTTCCTAACCTCCAGTCTCATAAGCCCATTTAGCCAGCTGCCCTTAGAATCAAATGGGCTTTCTGAAATGGGAAGCGACGTTAAAGGGAATATTAAAGATCCTAAACCCAGTTATGATAATGCACAAGTCCCTGTTGATCCCACCAACTCACTAACAGCCTTTGATACGCTGTTAATTAAAGCTGGATAGGAAAACAAATGAGGAGATGCTTCTCGTGGGGCCAAGTGTATCTGAATTGTAGTTTGTATCTTTGTGTCAGAAAGACAGGATCATTGGCTAAATGGCTTGTCTGTTTGCCTTTGAAGCAAAACTGCTTTTTGTAGCATCTGAAGACTGTTAGTGTTAGAATTTTTGAGTGTACACTATTTACATTGGGTGTATATATCAGCATATCTAGCCAATAGCAGTTTAGCTCCGCCCTGAAGATATATGGAGTGTTTCCATCTGAATGGGAAACAACATGTGGCCACCAGTCAGACCAGAGGTGATAAACAGTATATCTTTGTATTTTTCTTTTTCCTTTGTATGTTTCATCATTCCTTAATTCCCTCCAACTAGCTAGGACACATGATGCCAGGATGAGGGACGTCCAATGCTTCATTCAAGCCCCAGGAATATAGACCACATCTTTGTGAACTGTTGCTGGCGCAATGTCATTGGACCGCTGAACACGCTTGGAGGAGAACATTAACTTCTGATTCTGTGAATGATGGGTGAAGAGGGCCAGTCAAATTGGACTGTCTTGGACTCTTGGACTTCTGATTGGCTGCAAAGCATATATGATGAAACCCCTGCATTAAATAATGGGAATTTAGTACATGGAAGTGATGCATCCAGCACAATCAAAACACACTGTAAAACTCTTTACACCCGCAAAATGACATACACCCAGCCCACTTGTTAACGTCATGCTACCCTAGACAAAGCTGACGAAGCAGTGAAACATGATGGGCGCTTCTGGGGTGATGGGGTTATTATGTGTGACGAGACGTCCTCTTTTTCCTGGACATGTCGTCTTTGCAAGATCTAAAAAAACGCATCCGGCCACATTCAATCAATCTCTATGCAACGAGACAAACATGTTTTTGCATTGGCTAGCATCATGCTGAGGAATGGGTGGAGAGGGCCAATCATCCTTGGACAAATTGGACTGTCTTGAACTTCTGGCCTTCTTGTTGGCTGCAGTGCATATATATGACATATATAACAGCCTGTTTATTTGTAAGGGATAAAATGTGTTTGGAAAGTGGACATGGTGGTGGTTTAAGTTGGCCTAAGGAGCAAAAAAAAACCCCCAAAAAACAAGGAAAATATAGAACACAGGGCCCACAATAAGCAATGTGCAGGTTTTATCTCTATCATGTTTGGGAAGTGACCAGTGTTCAAAACTGGTCACTCAAGAGTTTCCCCGCTCTTGTTCTGTGCTCTTTTCTTTATACCACAGAGCGACCACCCAGTGTCACTGAGCAGCTTAGCCCGCTTGTAGGAGAATGCTATATGAAACAGGAGATGCTCTGATTGGTTGGCTCATGCCCCACGTCAAGTGAAAGTCAATACAGCTGCCTCCTCCTCCAGGAGACACCAGTGATGGATGGGCCCTCACGCTGCCTTGTCCCAGTGCTGCTTCTCATCCTACTGGCCATGTAAGCGTTACCGATGATATTTCAGAGGCTAATTTACTGACAACAAGAATAATAGCTTTACCTTTAAAAGGTGCTGTGATTAATCATGCAAATGAACTTGCATGTGCAGTTATAAGAGCAGAACTTTGATGAATTCCCAAAGCTTTCCAGAGAAAAGGAGGAGTTGGGAGTCTGAAGTTGTAACATTAATCTAGATAGAAACAGAGCCTGTAATGTCTTTATTTAGCATCTGTGAATCCAGAAATTGCTGTTTATTAGTGTTCCTTGCTGCTCCTACAATATTAGGCTCAGATAAACTGGGTGCATCCTGTCATTTGTCTCATTTGCCAAGAATAGCTTCAACATTTTTCACGTCATAAAATGAAGGGAGTTTGACAGAATAGTCTGCATGATATTAAAAAGGAAAACTGTAACTCTAGACAAAGCTGACAGAGCAGTTGAACATGAAGGCCGCTTTTGGGGTGATAGTGTTTTATATAGGGTGAGGCTTCAGGGTTAGCGGGAAGTGAGGGGGTGCCATGCAAGGCTAAAAGCTAACACCAAAAACAAACCAGTTACAACCTTTCTTCTAGCTTACTCCACCAAAAGGACACGGAAAGGACAGCAACACTATCATGTTAGACTCAGGAATAAGGGAACAAATGCTGTACAGCACAAACAAATGCTGTCTCAGTGAAGCAAACCAGCAAATTAACCTCTTGAGACCCTGTGTCCTCATATGGGGACATTAAATTCTGCTTCTCTGCACCATGATACTTCATTTTTTAAAACTTTGACCCTTTGGCCTCATATGAGGACAATGTTTTTTTGCCAAAACAACTTCTTGTACCAAGACTAAGTTTAGTTTTTATACTTGTTAGGTCCTACTAATCCACTAATGCCAGTGCTAAATCAACACTATTAGTGCTAAATCAACACTGTAAATGCAAATAGGAGAAATAAAAAAAGCACACCAAGCAAAAGCCTGGATCTCGTCAGGTTAAAGAAGGGCTATCTTTTCATTTTTAATGAGCTCACAATGAGGTTATTATTTTTTTGCCTCAATCAAAGTTACGTACTTACTATTTGTACACATAATAACCACTTAAAATACTCAATAAATGCTTTCTTTGTCACCTTTCAAGACAGACTGACATGAACAGACTGTTTAATCCTAAGAACTAAAGAAAGGTTCCACATAGGAATTAATTCAAACAAATAAATGTCATAAATGTAGATGTAGAAATGTAAATTGTGGATAAGACGGTTTATATTTCTGCACACAAAACTTCACTGCATTTATTACTTTCCCTTCAGCTCACCAGTTATGCAAATGGAGTGCCATGTCCAGTCATTATAAGTGCTTAGACTGAAGTTGATGGTGCTGACCTTTCAGGGTCTCTGTCCAATCAAATGCAGAGCTGATTCTTAGTATCAATCAATCACACTCTTCACAGCTCTGGTGTTAGGGTCAAGAATGAAGACTGGAGCTGTCTGAGAAATCACTTTAATGACCCTCCTCTCTCTCTCCAGCTCTCTCTCTGACTGCATGAATGGAGATGGTAAAAAAAACATGTCTTTCTCTTTAGGGCCTAACCAATGATATGGTACATGGAACAAAATGGTAACCATGGGCCTTTCTAAGAGTTTTCTTAAATTTGTTCTTAAGAAAGGTCCTAACAGAAAGTCTACAAAGTCTAAGATTCATGATGTGTTTTAAAAGCACAGGACTGTTCTCAGCTCTGCTCTTATAACCAGGATCCCATTGTCCTCATGAATCGAACAAATCCCAAGTAAGAAAACACTGGTAAATGTCAGAGTAAGTGAGTTTTAACCCCTTAACACAGCGAGGCTTATTACACAGCAAGGCTTGGTACATAGTAAGGCGTATTACTCAGTAACTACAGGGAGCTCTGTACAAACTGGTGGCCTATAGGCTGTTTAAATGGATTTCTTATTAAGAACAGCGGATGAGTAAGGCCCAATGTAAGGCCCAATATGTTTTTTTTTCTATTAGCACATGCTGCAACTCTGAATCTGAGTTTGAATCTTGACCTCTTGACCCATTTACTGTGCCAATGTGGACCAATCCAAAAGGACACTTGTGCATTTAGTGCTTACAGAAGTAAAGGTGACCTTCCCTCAGGCTGCTGTTCTACACAGTCCACATCATGTCAGATTATCTGGGCTGTCCAATACTGCACTATCCAGTCCAATGTCAGTAGCAGTGGGGATGAGAGATGCAGCAGGGAGATTTGATCAAACAGATGTGTGCAAAAATAGAACAAACTAACTGACTTTACCTTCTCAGAGTGACTGAACGCTAATCCTCTCATGATGCAGGGTTACAGAATGAGTTCAGGGACAGGTCTGAAGCGTGTGATGTGTAAGTGCTGCCAGCGAATACGCCTATCTGCATTTTCTTCAAAAAACATTTGCACATGGAAACTGTGTCCTTTTTATTTAAAATGTATCTGTGGAAGCTGCTTTGAACCGAATCCACAGCAAAGCAGCCACATGATTGGTGTATCATTTGTTAGATGAAATACTAAGGTCAGTATCATTACATTCAAATAAGTAGTATATCAAAATATATAGCTGTCTAAAGTTTACATGCACTCGTGATGCCCAAACTGTTTGTTGAGGCAAGAGAATGAGACACAGGTTTTCTGAAATCAGCACAGGATCAAAATTATACATACAGGTTCATAAATATACATACAGACACTTAGTTTATTGATTTAGTGGTGCTGAAACTGAATCCACAGCAGAGGATGCTGTATGAGCTGCATGCCATTATGAATAATGGCTCCTATCCACTCTACAACATGGTGAGGGGACACAGGAGCACATATAGTGCAAGACTCAGTTCACCAAAATACACCACAGAACGTCCCATCAAACTCTATAACTCCTCCCCCATAGTGTGACACTATGGTTCATCTGTGCATCTTTACTTAAATAATACTGTTCATATGTTCAATAACTCAGAGGTGCAATCATTTGAACTGCTTTATACATTTTCTTTTATAGAGTGTTTATTTTGTAGAGTGTTTATTTTATAGAGTGTTTATTCTTACACTAACGGTCGCAACTGTCACACCTGCAATTTCCCTCCGGGGATTAATAACATATTTCTGTTTCTAAAGTCATAAATGCCTTTTAATTTGCCATGCTTAAGGCCTCTTAACTTCCTGTCAGTGATCATGTTTGGCTACAGCTGGTAGCTTATCTGTGCTCCCATAAAAAGAGTTTGTTTGACAGCAGTGACTGGTTGACCAACACACAGCAGAGTGGGAAAGTCCAAGAAGTTCAGTGCAGGTCTGAGAGGATTGATTGTAGATTTACACAAAATCAGGAACATCTCCTGAAGCCTGAAGTTTCTGTACAACTACAGATTCCCAGATCATCAGCTCAAATGTAGGTTGTTGCAAACGTACATATCAATTATTGGGAGTTACAGCCACTTTGCTAAGGTCTGGAAAAAGACCCAAGCTGTGGCTCTCACCTAAGAGGAAATGGTTCAGATGGTCAGGAACGACCCAAGAACGCCTGCCAGGAAGTCTCCTAAGTCCATTGGGAAAACATGAAAATTAAGAACCTGGATTAAACATTTACAGGTTGTGACAATGTGGTGATTGGGGTGACCATACTGAACAGTGTGCTCTGAATTCGATATCCACTGTGGTTTAGGCCAAAAGATGATGTTTGGACATTTAAATCCAGCTTTTTTGTCTGCAGCCTGAAAACTCCTAATGAAATCACTGAACTTCAGTCAGATGATGGAGAAATGGAAAAAAAGGAAGAGTGAGGTTAGATGGACGTTTGCTGTCAGGGTGAAATGCAGTTATGAGCCGAATTTGTATACTGACTTTGACAGCCTTAGCTTGAAGGTTAACAGGGTTTCAAAATCAATGCGATTCTGTGGGAAGATGGAGGGGTGAAGCAAGGATAACTGGGTTAGACAGAAAAGTGCTTTCAGAGTGAACTTCAGTTCAGTTCAGTTGAATATGAATACCATCTATGACAGCTGTAGCTGAGAATTCTATAGTGTAGTGAAATCAATGCTTTGTAGAGCAGGAATGAGGGATGAATGAGGGAGAAAAGAGGGAGAAAGGAGGGATAGGGGTTGCACTGATGCACCGATACTGATCCGATACCACAGTTGAATTAATAAACCATATTCCTCACTATGAGGGAGAGACTTGAACCATCAGTTTTTACTTTACATTATTTTATTTCTCACTGAAATTAATAACTGTGGACCCTGGCACAGTGTTGTCTGGTCTCAGGACCTTTATTCTGAAATTCATGAGACCATCTGTGAGACCAAAAAGGAGCAAGCAGTGCCCCTCTTCTCGATTCATCTTATTTGGAAGACCATCTGTGGCAGAGATGTCATTACCCCCTACCCCTCGCTTTCGTGGATGGTCAGCAAAAGGTGCTGCAAAGCACAGTGAGCAGCATGAGGACCCTAATGTACAAATACATAAATATAACAAGTACATTATACCTTACAAATGTCTGAGGGCAGCCTGGAATGGATGTTCAACATGAATGTCGTGTACAAGAGCAGCAACAGTCGTCTCTGTTTCTTGAGGTTCACAGTTCTGCTGTGAGGTCTCTGTTGTGGTCAGTGCTGTTGTGTTGAAGGGCAACACAATTGTCTCATTTATTTGCAGAAATAAATGGTTAGAAACAAACTCCTTCAGGGCGGTTTGGTGTGAAATGCGCTGTTCTAGAGAAACACGTTCACGAAGGTTGACCGTGCTTCTTGACCTTCGCGGTTATTTCATGTGCTTCCAGGTCCATGTGCCCTGTGTTGATATTTGGACTGGCCTCATCACTGCCAAACCCCTCCAAGCTCTCTCTTATCTGATTCTGAAGGCTTGTGCTGTGCAAGGCCTCTCTGTGAAGTCTTGGGCTGTGTTTGAAAACTGGAGGTAGCTAGCTGACTTGATGCCTTGCTGGCCACACTGTCTCAGAAGGTAGTGTAGTAATGAAGGTCGCTGTGGCTGAATTATAAAGGCAACAGTTCATCCTACCAGGTCCTGACAGCTCACTGCTAGATCTGAGCATTTGGCTGCATTGTCATAAGATCATTATCCATTAGCATTGTCGTCCAATAAAACAGAAAGCAAGATTGCCTATCTTGGATTCACACATGACTGGGTGCCTTCTGCCTTAGAATCCTATCTGAGTAGGCAGCATTTCTTCGATTTCAGCCTTGGTTTGCCTTGCTGACCATGGAACTGCCTTCAGCATATCTGCCTGCTTGTATGATGAGGCTTTTCAGGCTTAGTAAAGCTACTCAGCACATCCAAAGTGTGTAATGGCTACAGCACAGGAGCTTTTTACATCCCGTGAGATGAGACATCAAGATGCTGGCCATTGTCATAGGTCTCGAGCTGGATTCGCTGGAGGTTATGGTGGAACAAAGGACCCTGAACAAGCTCTTAAGCCTAAGACTAAGGTCTAAAAGACCTTAAAAGGTCTGACACTCTTCTCACATCTCACTCTCAGATCATTCGACAAAGACTGCAGCTAGAGTCCATTTGAGATTATTTCCCATCATGCTACTGGTGGAAATTTACAAGACGAGAAACGGAGGCAGCTTTTGGGAGCTCGCTGCAACTCTAGCAAGACTCACATGATTTTATCCCCCCTCCCATGGTTTCTTCCTCCAGCTCTGAGGGAGTCTTTCCTTGCCACTGTCCCCTTTGGCTGCTCACTGGGGGTCTTAGATTTTTCATGTCTTCTTATGTTGTTGATTTCTTGTCTTTTTTACTGTTTACTGATGGTGTGAGGATGCGTTGTGACAACACCAGCTGTAAAAAGCACTAAATATATGCACTTTACCTAGGAATGGTACGTGAGGTCATTTAGACATTTTATGATGAGATGTCTTACAGTGGTGTCAGAGTGCTCTTTAGTTCTCTGTAAATAAGGTACAGCACTCAAAAAATGACACTGTGGTGTGCCATTGTGCTTAAATATATAAGGTGATTAATTGGGATTAATATATAAGGGCTGTTTGTGTGTGCCTTTTTTCTCGTCACATGTACAGTATGATGTATGTGATGTTGACAGTGCTTTATTCTCCTGCTGCTGTAACACTGCTGTGAAATTACCCCAGGATCAATAAAGTCCTGTCTATTTATACCTGCTGAGTCAGGCAGTGATATGACATGTAATGCAGAGTCCTACAGCTATCCTCCTCACGTGACAGCCTTCTGCCATCTTAGAGGCAAATTTGTTCTTAACTTTGAATGGAAGGTTATTATTATTATTATTATTATTATTATTCCAGATTTCTACACAGAGATCTGTACATCTATTCCAGAGATCTACACAGGGTACAGAAGCAGCTACAGGGTTCAAACCTTGGAGAAAACTAAAAACAGACACAAATGGTGATACATGGGTTTCACTGGACAGCAGTGATACCAGTTGAGCATTTCGGCCTGCTTTTACATCATCTGGGAATCCAAATGACCCCCCCCCCCCCAAATTAAATATAATAAACAGTAGGTTCTACACTAGCCTGTGTACTTGCATGCATGTTGTATGTAGAGGGATGTTTATATATGCAGGGTGTACAGGGTGTAGACTAAAGGGCTGTAAGATAGTGTGTTGTTGCCGGGGCTTAAGACCCATAAAATAACGCAGTGGACAGAGGTGTTACACTTCTATTAACTCACCCCAGCACACATATTTACATATGTGTAGAGAGCTAAAACTATAACTAGGAACGTTCGAATGACCCCATATTGTTCAGGCAGTAGGTCAGGTAAAAGGAGCCCACCGTGCCCCTGATTATAAGAAAAAGTGCAGCCATGTTGGCATTGAAATGATTGCTGGTGGAAGGGGGCGACCTGTGAGCTGGAGCATCCACTGTGATCCTCAGGACAGTGGGAATGAAGTGGATTGGAGGTGGTTTGAAGGTTTGCTGGTTCTAGCTTCAGACTCCTGTGCCATGGAGGGCTGTGGTGTTGGAGTGTTATGCTGGATTTGGAGAACTTACAATCTCCTGCTTCTTGAA
>NC_132882.1:11896627-12010247 GCF_030463535.1 Salminus brasiliensis | reverse complement strand
TTTGATGACCAGCTTGGACAAATCGGTCATGCTGATAGACCAGCTTAGTCATGCTGGTCAGGCTGCTCATACTGGTTGGCCAGTTTGGTCAAGATGGTCATAATAGCAGACCAGCGTGGTCTGGTCAACCAGCATGGCCATGCTGGATACACTGGTTAATAAGTTTGTTCAGTATGTCAATTCCACTGAATATTCAACATACCATGATATGATACTGGTTGGCCAGTTTGGTCAAGATGGTCATAATATAAGACCAGCTTGATTTGCTTCATCAAATGCAAATGAAAACTGGTCAATATCTACGCTGGTCAACCAGTTTGACCAGCAGGGAAAGGTGTGCTTAATGGTTATTGGGTGGCCAAGGCAGTTTAATGAGGTTCAATGTCTGTCAACCTCAAATACACTATGTCCAAATGTTTGTGGACACCCCTTCAAATGAATGCAATCAGCTACTTTAAGTTGCATCTATTGCTGGCACAGATGTGCAAATGCACATAAGTCTATGTAAGCAGATAAACATGAGCCTATTGGCACCATGCCTAATGCCAGGTGTGGGCTGGAGGGGTATAAAGCCCCCAGCATTGAGCTGTGGAGCTGTGGAATTGGGTTCTTTGGAATGATGGTGCTCCATTGACTTCTTTTACGTTGAGTTGGGATGTGGTGAGGTGGTGATCATCCAACACCCTGACTTTACTAACACTCTTGTTGCTGAATGCAATCAAATCCCATCAGACCAGGGTAGTGGGGGGAATTTGTCTTTGCTAATAGCTGTGGGTCTGAGATTGTATAAACAGCACTAGTGACCTAGTTGGAGCACAAGTACACTGCACTGAGTTACATGCTAGCTACACAATTCCCCTGCAATACACTTTTAACACCTTAGGACCGCCCACAGTCTACTTTCCTAGCTGGCAAGCAAATGTCTGCCTGTTGGGCCTACAGGGTTCACTCATTTAGAGTCACTGTTCTCTGTCTTTATGCAGGTCTGTGTAAAAGGCAGCTAGTACAGACGCCTGTGCCTCCCTTTTAATTATGGTAGCAGACGAGCTCTTAGCTGGGCTCTTGGCTGTAGCACAAACGTGTGCAGTAAGCTTGTCTACCTGCTGTTGCACCTACACGCCACTCGGATCTTCTCCAGAACTTTGCATGGCATGACATCTGTGAAACGTTTCATATTAAACTCGGCCTTTCAGTAGATAAATAAGCCTTGTGTGCATAGTTTGGGCACCGTGCATGGTCAGGGCTTGGTAACACCTCTTTGGCAAGTTTCACAGCCTGTGTTCTCGGGCTGCTTTGCATGCACTGCTCTTTTAAGGTCAAGTTTAAGATGTTCAGGCAAAACCTTCAGCTTGACCGATTTAGCTTTTGACCCTCATAGGGTGTGTTTTTAGTTTGATGCTTCAGCTGGTCTAGCAGCATTAATGTATGCCCAGCCTGGCCAAACTGGCCGACCAGAATTTCCAAGCTGGTCAACCAGTATAACTAAGCTGGTCGACTAGCATGCCCAAATTAGTCAACCAGCCAAACTATGCTGGTCCACCAGTATCTTTCCAAACTAGTCAACCAATATGACCAACTTGGTTAGATTGTGGAGTTGGAGGTATGTTTAGGCTCAGGATCAGGATGCTGCTATTGAAGCCATCCTTATTTTTAGCTATTTTCTTTCTTTACAGAAAGTGTGATGTTTGCTTCCAGAATTTGCTGGTATGTAATTGAATCCATTTTCTTTCCACAAGAGAAATTCCACTGCCTGTAACACGAGTCCGAACCATGATCGTTCCAGCCCCAGGCTTAACAGTTGGAGAGGTGTTCTGGTCATTAAAGCCTGCCCCCTTTTTTTTACCTTTGTTTGTTGCTGCCAAAAAGCTGTATTTGAGCTTCATCAGTTCACCCGAATTGTTTCCAAAATGCACCAGGCTTGTTTAGATGTTCCTTTGAAAATGTCTAATGCTGGATTCTGGATGAGGATGTAGGAAAGGGTTTCACCTGGTGCTGCTGCACAGTAGAACAGTGCACCACTACCCCAGAGTCTGCTTTTCCAGAGTCTGTTGCAGTTAAACAGGGATTTTATAGATTATGCATTTGTGCTGAGAAGTTCTACTTGTGTCTAATCTGTCCATAGAACATTTTTTCTTCCCCACGTCCACTCATAGAGAGAGTAGCAAAGGTCCTGCAGTTTGTCTAACCATGCATTTATGTTCACCCAGGTCTTTAGCAATGCTCTTTCCAGCTTCATGCATCACACTACTCAGTAACCAGGCTTTGTGTGCCTTTATTTAATGCCATTTAATTTAATTTCCCTGTGATACCTGCCCTTCTGATCTCCTCTCCTTTATTGAAACAGCTTGTGCCAGTTAGCTCTTAAGGTTACTTTAAAGCTAATTACTAATTCACTTACTTTTTCTAGCCTGCACTGTGGATGTAACACAATGTGTTATTAGTGTAGTTAGTTTGTTAAATTGTGATTTAGATCATCAGAACCACTTTTTATTAGTAATCCATGCAGAAACCCAGGTCCCTCCAACTGCTGATGTGCATGAGTGCAGGCAAAACTAACACTCTTTGTGGCCTAGAAAAGTGCTGTGACTATATCATCCACCTGAAGCCATTGTCAGGATCCTCATACAGCCAGTCAAGAGAAGGAGCCTAGAGTCTAGATTACCTTTCTCCTGGTTATGGTCATGGTAGTGGGGGCTGTGTTTGTTGCAGAAGGAGGAAAGGTCATACTGTCACTTAACATGTATGTCCTATGCAGGGCCAGGAAATTAAAGGTCAGCCCTCTCTCTGGTACTCCTGGAGAAGCTTTATATTGAAGCCTAGTTGAAGTAGAAAAGCTTAGGCTTGTTAGACTGACTGCCATACAACCATATTTATGGTCTGCCTCACAGTTCATACTGGGCCAAGGAATAATTAGCAAATATTTTATTTAAAATGTAGAAACATTAACTCTAAAAAGCCCAAATAGAATCACATGATGACTGAATTAATTTAGCAGAAATCGAAACCCTTTAAGGAAACTAGAGGACTCGAGCTCTATGCTGCTCCACCAGCACCAACCAGCCCAAGTCTGGCATCCACTGCTGCCTGGCACTGCTGTATTAATAAATCTGCATCTGAATTTGGAGCGTCTTCACATTAGAAAACAGATTAGGAATTTTATTCGCTCAAAAAAGAGGCCATATCACAAACACACACTCGAAGCAGTAAACCCAAACCTCAAAGCAAGTGCTTCATGTGAGGAGCTCAGCATATTACAGAAGGACCGCTGACACAGAGGCCTTCAGATCCTAAGCTGATCCTAAATCAGTATGTTGCAAAGGAGCCTTGGCTTGACCAGTGGTCAGTGAAGTAAGGTGAATTAAGGACAGCGGAGAGCTTTTGTGCTTTGCTTTCAGCTCCAGCTGTGGTATTGATCAAACAGCACCACATCCACCCCAGAAACTAGATTGAATTTTCTACAGAACAGATTGTGATGAATTTTCTACAGAACAGATTGTGATGGATTTTTTTCGATTGCACCGCTGTTTCAGAGCTCTGGAGCTGCAGTGTTGAAAAATGTTTGGGTTTATTGTGTAAATTTATGTATATTTATTTATAGGGATGTCCTGATCAAGGGTTTTTACTGCCCGAGCCGATCTTCTTAATGTTGACTATCTGCCGATAGTAAAATCACTGTGTTTAGTAGCAGTTTCTGCAATCAGACTTAATTCTAATTTGATTTTCTTAGTTTGGAGCAGCTGTTTTAAACGCTATAGTGTTTAAGATCTTACAGTCCAGTTTGACTGACCCACCTGACCATATAGCTCCCAGTTCCTTTACAGCTCTGCAGTCAGATCACTTGGTGTGTGTCAGCATTAGCATCGTAAACCAGCGCCATTCAGCGTGGTTCTCTCGCTGCTAGAACAGAGCATTTCCACCATGGTCGGGTATCTCAGCAGGCGGAATTCAGGAGTAAAGACGGGATGGGAGGAATGTTAGATCTCCCCAACTGGATCTAATGGGGTAATACATCTGTGTCGTTTCAGAACTGCAACAAACTGGGTGGTCTTTGGCAGTGCGGACAAAAACGGCAGAAAATAGACCACCTAACACACTCTTTACCTGCTGCTCTCTCATTTACAGCGTGGCTCTGCACCAAGTTTTCCTCTCCCCCGAACTTTCCGTTCCACCTTAAATAAGGCAGCAGTTCGCTCTGCTGTTGATCTGAGGAAAGCACCGGGTCCCCAGCTCCGCCGCACCAGCTGACAGACGCCTGTGCCACCCAACATCGCTTAAGAGTGATAAGGGAAGATGGCGCCATCTACCCACCCAGAGAATAGAGCATAGCCAGTTGTGCTCTCTTGGGCTCTGGCCACTGATGGCAAAGCAGCATGGCTCAGGATTCAAACTTGTGACCCCCGGGCCAATCGCTCTGCTGTAGAAATGGACTCAATGGAACTGCAGCGCTATTTCAGGTGGAATGCAGAGTTTGGTTCTTTCAGGGAACCAAAACGGGTTGTTCTATGGCAGAGGTCTTTAAATCTGTTTCGGATTTACGGTATTGCTCAAAGAACCATACATAAGACCTTTTTATTTATTTTTACATTTTTTTAGGAGTGTGTTGAAGGACTTTTTTTGCAAGACGGGATGTTCTGACGGGATGTTCTGATTCTGCAGTAGCTTATTAGACAAAGAAGCCCTAGATTCATTAAGGCTTTAAAAGGTTCTTCACACATTTCTTTTACGAACATGGTCCCTGGTCCTTCCATGGCAGCATCTCCAAAAATGTGCATTTGACCAATTCTCCATGATCTGCATTAACGTTGGTCTACGGTCGTGTCAGAATCTATCCTGATACACTTCACCAGGCTCTGCGTTCGTTCCACTGCAGCACATCGAGGCTCGTGGGACGCATTCTTGCTGAACAACGCTTGCGATCCTTTTGTTATGCAAACTGCTGAGGGAGTTTATCTCCTTTAAACATTCGCTCCCCGAGCAGGCGGCAGAAGGCTTTGTTACAGGCCTGTGAGCAAACCGGGAGGAGGTTGTGTGCCACAGTGTAGGAGACTCTCAATCACAATCGGCGTAGCTCGAAAAACATGCAATTACTGGATTGCAGCGTAT
The DNA here is from genome assembly GCF_030463535.1 of Salminus brasiliensis. Taxonomy (NCBI): domain Eukaryota; kingdom Metazoa; phylum Chordata; class Actinopteri; order Characiformes; family Bryconidae; genus Salminus; species Salminus brasiliensis. Next base: position 12,005,144 of record NC_132882.1, on the reverse strand, counting down.
CTGAGTCAACGAGGGCTCAGAAACCGTGGAATAAATTATTCTGTAGCCAACAGAGTTTGCGGTTGCACTGAGCGCTTTCATTTTTAGTGTTCAAAATGTAAGAAATTTCATAATGTGAAGAAATACACCCAAACGTGATGTCCTTGAACTGTTGTGCATCACCCAGTACAGCTTACAGTGTTCATTTAAATGATACAACCTTCAGGGTTCTGTGTGTTCCAGTTATTTCTCTTCACAGATTGATTGATTGATTTGGTTTTAGGTTCAAAGGATGGACTGAATACCAGTATACACTATATGTCCAGATGTTTGTGGACACTCCTTCAGAATAAATGCATTCAGCTACTTTAAGTTACAACTATAAACCTGAACCTATTGGCACTATGCGTGGTACCTGTCTAGCCCACAATGCAGGATTTAAAGCCTCCCAGCATTGAGCTGTGGAGCTGTGTTCTCTGGACTTATGGTGTGCCATCCAGTACATTTTGGAAGAGGTGGGTTGGTGATCGTCCAACATCCTGACCTCAGAAGACCTAAGTAGAAATACTTCTCTGAGACAGTAAGTCACACAGGATAAAACTGACAGTGAATTAGTCCATAAAGTGCACCAGGGGTATCTGATATCATTGCCTAATGCCAGCATGGTGGCAGCTGTGGTCCAAGTCCCCACTACTTTGCGCAAGACCACAGCTGTTGCAGAAATTGCAATTGTGCATTTCCATCATGGAGGTGATTGGCAATTGCCAATTACTTCGAAGGTAAAATTTGACGGTTGTGTTGGGCCTAGTTATGATCTATGTAGGGAACTTTGACTTGGTCAAAGAATGCGAATCCAAATTCAGAAGAAGTTGCAGTATCTCAATAATCATCTGGAAAACCAAAGCAGGGTTCCCATGCCTCCTGGAAAACCTTTTTCCAGTCCTGGAATATGAAAAACTGTAAAATATCCTGGAAATATTACTGAGGTCCTGGAGATGCTATGCTATTGGGATGCTGAGATTGTAAATTGTAGCCACTGATGCCTTATTAATTGAACACCAGAAGGATTTTCAGGAAATATTTAATGTACAGTAGCCATGTGTATAAAACCTGTTTATACTGGAAGGTTTTAAATATGCTCATTGTATTTTTGTTGTCATGCAAGGAAGTCCTGGGAAATGTCCTGGAAATTGTCTTGGGTGTATCTGACTTTGTTGTAGCATAGCACAGAGCAGTACAAGTCACTGTGAGACTTTGCTGGACACTATATAAAACTCCCCCTGCTCATTTTCACTCTAATGAGTGTTTGTTCACCTGACCCGAGAAGTGAGGCCACAGTCCCCAGCCAGTGCCTCGTGTCCTGCCCGCTCGGTCTGTGCTCCGCCTCTCAGCTGGCAAGGCAATGCGTGTGATGCAGAAGAAACAGACCTTCCCTGTCGGTGCGCATAACGTTAGACCCTGTTGACTCTGATGTGTGCCATATGGACATGCTGTGTATCTTGTCCTCGCTAGGTGTGGGCAGTATGATTGCATACTTTGTCAGCATTGCAATGTTGAGCATATTGTGTCTGTTTAAAGAACACGAAATGTAATAATTAATTTCAGGGAACCAAAACGGGTTGTTCTATGGCAGAGGTCTTTAAATCTGTTTCGGATTTACGGTATTGCTCAAAGAACCATACATAAGACCTTTTTATTTATTTTTACATTTTTTTAGGAGTGTGTTGAAGGACTTTTTTTGCAAGACGGGATGTTCTGACGGGATGTTCTGATTCTGCAGTAGCTTATTAGACAAAGAAGCCCTAGATTCATTAAGGCTTTAAAAGGTTCTTCACACATTTCTTAATTAAAGAGAGCAGAATTAGTGATGTTCAGTTGAAATTAGTGCAGGGTTGTAATAAGGGAGATAAGGGATTTGTTACATAAATTATTGGACTGGCTTTAGATGTGTTTTGGAAATGTCCTGATGGGACCCTCTGGAGCAGATGAACATGAATCTATTGGCATCATATCTAATGCCAGGTGTGGGTTAGAGGGACATAAAGTTATATATTTAGCTAGATATATAGATATAGCTATATATTTAGCTAAATATATATAGATATATAGAGATATAGCTAGATATATATTTGGTATAGGTTTGGGAGTTGGGAATGAGGTGGGTTGGTGATCATCCAGCAACCTGACCTCACTAACTAATGCTCGTCCCTGGACAGTAGAGACAGTTACTTCAACAAAAGCAGGATCAGCTCTCCTTAATACATTTGATTTCAGAAGAAACAGTGAATTAGCAGGTGTCCCAATACTTTTGTCTATATAGCGTATTACCTATTGTCCGTATTGGACCATGCTGACTTTTATAGTGGTGCACTAGCCTGCACCTCATATTGTGAATTATCATCTGAAATCCAGGCATGTTGCAGTGCAGCTTTCTGCTCAGGCTGTACGGCTGCTGCTAAGGTGGGCTGGGTGGAGCTGTCTCGGTGCAGTCTGCTGTAGGTGAGTGTTTTGATTCCCAGGTCAGGAGAGTCTCTCATCTCTCATTAGCATTCAGCTCACAGACGCAGTGCTCCTGCAGATAGAACTGCCAGTGAAGTCAGTCCACCGCCCTCTCTCTCCCTCTCATTCTCACACTCTCACTCTCGCTCACTCCCAGTGCCTGAGATGCGGTACCTGGCAGTATCAGTTGTGTGTGTGTGTGTGTGTGTGTGTGTGTGTGTGTGTGTGTGTGTGTGTGTGTGTGTGTGTGTGTGTGTGATTGAAATGAAGAAAGAAGCACAGAGAGGGATCGAGATGCCCTGATACTGAATGTCCCTCAATGACGACACACTCTGATCAAAAGCCTCTGTTCTGTTCTTTATCCGCAGCCAAAGACTTCCTTTGTGTGAGATCTAACAGCCCGTACCCAGAGCTGCCTCATGCTGCTGTGTACTAGAGATGCGCTGATATGTGAATTCAGGACAGATGCTGAGGTCTGATGTTTTTCGCATTCGTCTGTCGAGGCCGATACGTAAACATTTAGAAATTTGGGGAAACCATGCAGAAATGTAGCATTTATTTAGCATGTAAGGAGATAGTAACAGTAGATTATTGAGGTATTAAGATGGGGGCAGTGGTGGCTCAGCGGTTATAGCTCCGGGTTCGATAGCTGCCACTGTTGGGCCCTTGAGCAAGGCCCTTCACCCTCTCTGCTCCCCGGGTGCTGCAGCAAAGACTGCCCACCGCTCCACGCTTGTATATTCACTGTTCGGTCTGTGTGTCTGTGTGTGTCTGTGTGTGTCTGTGTGTGTCTGTGTGTGTCTGTGTGTGTCTGTGTATGTGTGTGTTCACTGCAAATTTCATCTGTGTTCGTCACAAATGGTCAATATGGTTGTCTTGTTGTCTTGTATCAATTCAATTCAACCTTTATTTCAACTCTGAATACGATCAGGGTGACCCTCGTTTACAGTGTGGCTGAGGTTATACATGCATAAAATTATAGATAAAAAAAAAAGGAAAAATAAGATTAATTACTAATAATAAATAAGGTTTTTTATTAGTAAAGCAAAACAAAACTAAAGCTTTCTGACTGCTGCTGCTGTACTTTTTGGTTGTGGTTAAATGTCCTCTGCACTGGTTGCTGTTTTGTGTAGTGCTGCTGCTGTGCTCTGATACTCACTGTACTGGACTGAGTGAAATTCTCAGGGAATTTAAGAGTGAAGTTGGCACATAAGGCATGTTCATTTTCCACGTTCTACAAATGTGTAAGTTTGAGTGGCATACGGTAAAAACGGCCAGACTGACGAGTACAGCCAGAGCCGGTTTATGGAGAGCTTGGCCACTTCATTTCCCTGTTGTGTTACCAAATGACTGGAAAACACCAGGAGTAGCCTGCAAGTGAGTCCTTCATGAATGGCGGGTGAATGGAGATGAGGCTAAAAAGATGTATTTCACTAAAAAACAAAGACAACATACCTTTTATATTTCCATTTTCCTACAGCTAACAGGTTTATAACGGCAGTAGAGACACTAGCTTTACTGATACTGAGTGCTGACTTGGCAAGCTGACACTGGAGTCTGATCGGCTAAATTACAAACTTATTGGCCAATTGCTAATCGCATATTTTGGCTGAAAATCACCCGAAACATAGCCGATTGATTTCTACATCTCTGTTTTAGGTATGAGAGAGTATTTGGATAGCTGTTTTTAAAATCTGTCACTACTGGTTCATTTTATCAGCAGGTCAGAATATTACCTTCTTATCTTAAGTCTTTAAATTTCATCATTATGAGTTCATACAGCTGCAGAGACCCATCCTGTTACTCTTCTCAAAGTTAGTATGAGGTTCCACAGGCCTCATTGCTGGGTCTTCTAATTTTCACTTTTACCCACTGTTCTACTGCTGTGTGCAACCATCACACTGTGTTAATTGGTCAGACTCTCTAAAACTCTCAACAGAACACAGGATGTCAAATAAAATGAGATATTCCTGCCCCAAAAAGATGTTTAACGTTGTCTTTTTCATTCTCCTGAACAGATCAGTGAGGCGTTTCAGAAGAAAGTACAGAATAAGATTAAAGATCTTCTACAGCAGATGGAGGAAGGGCTGAAGACTGCGGACCCCCACGACTTCTCCACCTACACAGGCTGGACAGGTGAGGGTAGTCCCTCTGGTAGTCTCACTACCTGCTTATGAGTATTGACATATACCAACCATTTCATTACACTACACTGATCCTCATAGTCTCTGAAAATGGTTTGAATGACTCTAGTAATAAGCTGTAGTTTTGCCGTTTAAGGCATTCTGATTAGCATACTACAGTATTTATCTTGTGTAAAATTCTATAGTGCAGCCAGCGTAGCGTTCCTCAGCTCTGTTAGCTGTGCGAAACCAAAAACTGGGTAAAGAATTGCGACTTCTGTTGATTGGTGTTCTCTCGCTGCAGATCCCAGCCTCCATTACTCCGATAAATCGCACAACCATTTGGATTCCACCTCACAGTGATGATGAAAGCCTAATTCTGTATTTATTTGTTTATTTCTTGTCCGTCCAAAACTTCAAAGGGTCTTAAACTGGGCTTTCAGCTTGTGTTTGAGGCGTAAGGTAAAGGTAAGGTGCAAGTATTTCTCACTGTACACTGTACAGCGAAATGTGTCCTCTGCGTTTTACCCATCTGCGGTAGTGAACACACACACACACACACACACACTAGTGAACTAGGGGCAGTGAGCACACACACACCCAGAGCAGTGTCTCTCTGTGTTTTCTCTTTCTCCCAATTTCTCATTTTTCATCTCATATTCTTTCCTTTCCTATTTTTTTCCTTTTTACCTTCTTTTACTTCTCTCACTCCCTCTCCTCCGTTTTCCCTTTCCTTTCTTTCTTTCTTCTTTTCTTTTTTCCTTCTCTTCATCCTTCTCTTCTCTTTTGCTTTTTTTCCTGCTTTCTTTAAAGGTACCAATAGTAATTATGTGTATAGTAATCATCCCAGTTTTATTTTATTTTTTGAAATGTATTTGTTAGTAAATTGAACCATAATAATAAATATATATTGCTGTCAGCAGAGGTCCGAGTTACTTGCCTATGATTAGTTGCTGCTGCAGAAGAGGGACAGTGGGATGGCAAGAGTATCTTTCTAACCACTGTTTATAATTCTTATTTCCACTGAAGTGATGTGTAGTGCTGGATTGTCTTTCATATGTATTTAATCTATAATAGTGTATTTATTGAACTTTCAGACTTTCAAAAACATCATTTTTATCCTGCTGTAGCTACATTTTCATTGTTTGGCTGAAAATGTTCACAGTTATCCCTGGTTGTGGCTCATGTCCAAATCAGCTTAATTTTATTGTCCAGTCATGTAAAAAAAAAAGTGGTGCTTGTCCCTCACAGTTTACATGGATAACAAAGAAATACTACAGATACTATTGCACTGTGTAATATACACCCTATTAAAAGAAGTTATATATTGCTATTTACATATAAGAACTTACAGTGAGGGGCTGAAGAGTGAGTCCATGTGTATTAAATTGGGGGTCTGTGTGTTGCAGGTATTGCCTTGCTGTACCTGCAGCTGCACCGCGTGAGCCAGGAGGCGTCTCATTTGCAGCGCTCCCTCGATTACGTCAAGCGCACTCTGCGGAATCTGAACGGCCGGCGCGTCACATTCCTCTGCGGGGATGCTGGGCCACTAGCCGTGGGCGCAGTCGTCCACCACCGGCTGAACAACCAGGCCGACTCCAAAGAATGCATCACCAAGTATGACGCTCTCTTCCTCTCTCACGTCTCTCCCCCTCTAGTTCACACCTCTCTGTTCTTTTTCTGCTGCTGAAATGTTGCTCAGTCTGGAGTGATGTTTACAGTCTGAGGAGCGTCGCTGCATGCAGACAGTTAATAAACATCTCCGAGACAGAGCGCTGGGGGATCTGAGGGGCTGGATGTTCTTTGATATCTGTGTTGACATTGAGAAGCCTTTTGTGGTCTGTTCATATTAGCCCGCCTCTGAGTCAGAGCCCCAATAAGACCAAGATTCAGCATTGTGTCAACCATCTCTCACGTGTGTGTGTGTGTGTGTGTGTGTGTGTGTGTGTGTGTGTGTGTGTGTGTGTGTGTGTGTGTGTGTGTGTGTGTGTGTGTGCTGGGAGGTGGCGCTTTATTCAGCAGGACTGCGTGCTGTGCTCTGTTCCTCCTCTGGCAGCGCGGCACTGTAACTCTGCAGCTCTCAGCATGAGGCTGATTACACATTCTGTAAACTCTAATCTTACTCAGCCACTGAGATCTAACCTCTCTCTCTCTCTCTCTCTCTCTCTCTCTCTCTCTCTCTGTCTCTCTCTCTTACTCTTCCGGCCTTTGCCACCCGTTCCCTCCTCACCAAGGCTCCGCACTCCATACAAAGTCACACTCTGCTCTGAGGGGAACGTCCAATTAAGGGGGAGGGCATAAATTCAGGGGTAAACTTTGGGACGCCCTCTTTGCTTTCAGGCAGAAGAAGGCATGGACGGATGAATGTAGGCTAGACTAACTTGTTTTCCACCTGCAGCCTTTTGGTCTTCTCAGCACAGTGATTATCTGAAACTGTGTGTGTTGTAATTCAGGTGTGTGTGTTGTGGTCAAAACGATGAAATTAATGCTATGACTTTGTTTAAAGACACTGAGGAAGACTAAAACGTCAAACATTATAGAATAACTAATATAATGTTTTACTGGCAGTGATTTCAGACGGTTTCCCTCCGTTCAGTGTCGTGGTTTAGGGTGCTTGGTGCTCACTCACCGTTGAGGGGGATTTAGAGCCCCCTCCCCCTCCACACTAATTTATTTGGGACAGTCCCTTCTGTGACGAGCACTCCACATTAATCAGTAAGTAGGGATTGAGATTGGGGAGCTGTCTCTCTTTTGCGCACTTGCGCTCTCTCTCTCTCTCTCTCTCTCTCTCTCTCTCTCTCTCTCTCTCTCTCTCTCTCTCTCCCCTGTTCTTTTCCCTTTTGCTCTCTTGTGTATATTCTATGCCTCTCTCGCTCTCCTCTGAATGTGATGCTTACTTCTTGGCAGTTTTCACTGCTTTCTTGCTGGGAAGCCCATCTGCTTAAGAACAGCCTTATCCTCGTTGCCCCCCCCCCCCCCCAACCCTCCCCCCCTCGTCTGTTCTGAAGAAGGACCGGAGCTCCTATCTTGCTACCTTTTCTTACTAGTGATCACCAGAGTTTCTCAGTCAGTTCTGAGGACCCCTTGCTCTGTGAACCTTCATGGTTTTCCCCTTTTCTAACACACCAGTCTCAGTACATGAGGTTCAGCCTGTTCTCTGATGGTCCGCCCCTCTCACTCTCTTTCAGGCTGCTGCAGCTCCAGCGCTCGGTCATCAGTCCAGACTCCGACGTCCCAGATGAGCTGCTGTATGGACGGGCGGGATACCTGTACGCCCTGCTCTACATCAACAAAGAGATCGGCCCAGACACAGTAGATGAGAGCACCATCTCCAAGGTAACCAGCAGCCCATCTGCTGCCCATTCCCACTTTGTTCAGGGCCAGCCTGCTTTCTTTCACCCTTGCTTAAGTGTCACATCATGGTAACTTCAGTGGAACTGAATTCTCATAAAACTTCATTTCGAGCCTTTTTTTTGCAGGGTTGTGTGGTTACGTGTGTGTGTGGGTGTTGTGTGGTGTGTTCTTTGTGTTGCGCTGAACCAAATAGCAGACATTAAAGTAACTTCCACTCAATTCCCAACGTTCCCCAGAGACTCTGCGTTTCTTTTTCTGTTCCAGTTCTCCCGCCGAGCCCTTTAATGGAGCGCAGTATTGTGTGGCATACCTGGCTCAGCCGGGTGCTGGAATAGAATGAAAATGGCCCGAGGGTCTTCAGGGATTGTTGTGGGGACTGCTGCAATAGGCTTTCGTGTCTTCGGTGCACATGAGCAGACAGATCATAACACTGAGGGGTTGGGGGGGTGTGTGCGTGCTGGAGAGTGGGGCACAACTCTAGAGGATTTGGGTTTTTACTAAATCATGTTCAGCAAGATTAAGTTTCTTTTAAGTAACCATCACCTCTCTGTATTATTTGTACTGTATAAATATAATAACCTCTTACTCTACTTTCCCCTTTTCTCATTCTCATCCTGTTTCTTCTCCCTCTCTTCTCTGTCGTGCCGTCATTCTTTAACACAGTTATAGCAGGCTATAGAGGCTGTTTTTTAGCCTGACTGGCTCTCCCTGTTATATAGCTAGTGATCACGAACTATATTACAAGCACTAGGAGGCAGATTCAGATAGTAAGCTATAGGTGAGTTCTGGGATGTGTTCATGATGAATAAAGCAGATAATAAACCTCAGGAGAAAATCTGGAGACATGAATTTCTGATTGCTGCATTTTACTCTGCGTTGTGCCCCAACAAGAGAACCTGAGACACACCCACTCATACCCGCATAGTCTCAAAGTAATGTAATGAGACCTAAAACAACATTATATGCATGTAACGTAACACCATTGTATGTGTGTCAGCCAGTTTAGGACTTAAAATATCTAGAACTACAATTTTGCTTTTGTAATCGTGTATAGATATAGATAGAGATATATAGATAGATAGGTGCTTTTGTAATCGTATAGCGGTCAGCATTGGGCTATATACATATACATATTCTTTTATATTTCATATATATCTCTATCTTTTTCTTGCTTTATTCTGTCTGTAGCCCAGGAGCTAATTTTAGTACAGTGTCCAGAGTGAACAGGCCAGCAGTGTGCTGTAAGCGAGCCAACGCCCTCTCAGAGCCTGGAGAAACAACTAAGACAGGATGCCCCTAGTGAGCCTCAGAGACAGAGATGGAAACTGAACACTGTAGGAAGCCTTTGGACTTCTGCATGCAGCACAAGCATTTGTGAGAATGTGATCTGACCTTCATCTGAGTCCTAATAAATACGCCCACTCTTTTTAATGAACAGCACATTTACTGCACCACGTCTTTATTGAATAAGTGGTTTAAACACTCAGGCTCCGTGCTGGTAGTCAGAGCGCGCACATCTAAGTTGAGCATCTCAAAGTGGGCTACTGCTCAAGCACTCTACTACCCCACAGGAAGAAACGACCGCAACAGTGAGAGTGTGTGTGCTGTAGAACCTTCTTTACTAGAAAGCTAGAAATAGCTTCAAACATCATCAGTGTCTAGCTGGGTTATTTTTGGCCTTCTGTTCTTTTTACAGAACTGCTTGTGCATTTTTGGTTTGTTTGGACGTAGAGGTGGGCGATATGGTACAAATACTGTATACTTTAAAGATATTTTCATGATACACAATATTCATCAGGATAGATGTGATTGCAGACAAAACGCATCAAAACTACCATCTGAACACACTCCCATATTTAGCCCAGTGATTTTATTGAAATATTGCTGCACTTAATTCAGTTAAACTAGACTAATTACCCTGTTTCTAATGAAACCTGTAGCTGATCAGTGTTATTAAAGCACTGATCATATCCTCAACATTCTTAAAAAAGCATATTGTGTATTACAATACGATAAAATATTGTCATATTGCCCAGCTCTACTTGAACATCCTACTTCAGATCATTAGCTGCATTTCGGTGGAACTGGGGTCAGGATTTCTCTGAGGCTGTTTACTAGTACCTGATTTGAGAAGAATTTAGACACTAGTGTTTACACTGGGTAGTTAAACTCGTCTCTGGTTAGTCAGACTGAAATCCTATTGCTGTGTGAGACAGCACATGCAAATATTGCTCATTGCGTGGCAGTTATTACTGGTGTTTTGCTTGTCGAATGATTCTTGGAGAGACAGATGCATAAACACTGTTAAAACGAAGCTCAAGCGTCTCAGACCTACAAACCAGAGGTGGTTTGAGTAATGGGATTTGTACCTGGTTTAAATGGGTTTTGGGTGTGTTCATATTTGCATTTTAAAGTGGCTTGGCCTTTATATCCACATCTAGTCCTGATGCTCAAGACGCATGCAGTGTCCAGGTGTGAATGGGGTCTCTGTTGTCAGTTGGGTTGCTGTTATGTAACAAGTAAAGTCAAGTCACCTTAAGTCAAGTCAAATTTATTTGTATAGCTTTTTATAATTGGCATAATTGGTTATTAGTAAAAGACCGAGACAAAAAAGAAATAACGTAAGACATGAAGGATCAGACACCCCCAGTGAGCAGCCAACGGTGACAGTGGCAAGAAAAAACTCCCTCAGAGCTGGAGGACGAAACCTTGGGAGGAACCAAGACTCACAAGGGGGACCCGACCCATCCTCCTCTGATGAGAACTATTTAAACATTAATGATAAAAATTACCAAACCAGCTGTACTGTTGAACTGCTCTGATCATAATCATAATAATGGTGTAGATAATTAATAGTGGTGATATTAATAGTGGCAGATAGTTAAGAGTCCAATTAGGTTTTGACAGTCATTAGACAGGTAGCAATGGTAGGAGGGTGTGCCGCTGGTCTGGCATGGGTGGTAGTGGTGATGGTGGGGGCGGGGCCTGCTGGTCGGACTGGTAGGTGGCAGCTGGTCTGACCTCAGTGGGCAATCTTCCAGCAGGTCGGGCTGGGTGGCCATTTACTCGGAGAACGTAAAAAGAGAGAGTTAGTTCTGCGAGGAATTTTATGGAGAGCAGAGAATGTTGAGCAGTATCAGAGTGTGTCTGACGACTCCGGCAGGTCTGACTATAACAGCCTCATTAAAAGGAGAGAGCCAGAAGGTAACACAGACACGGAAGCCCTGTTTAGGTGTTAAAATACTGATATTTTTCGGAGCCTTCTGTTTGTACTCTGTGTTCATTTTGTCCGTATTTGTGGACATTCTCTGAAAGCACACGGATGCGGACCAAATAATACAATACCACTGGAAACCTTGGGGGCAGGTTGAACTTTTGTTTTACTACTTTTTTATTGCAGTAAGTACATTATTGATATCTCTACCCTCTGTCATGTTTGTTGTCAGAACCCTTTGACGCAGAACTGCCCTCTATAGTGGATGTGTTGCTTAATATCCATGCCAACGTAAAGGACGCATAGAGGTGTATGAGCAGTGGCGTTTGAATCATGAAACGGACGTCTTCATTTTTGTACAGAAAGGCAGTATAACTGAGCCTTTACACACAACCTTTTACAAGTTTCTCACACAGACATACACTGACTTTCTTCTGTAGATCTTATTAGGCCTGGTGCAATAACAGTGTCCTTTGGGAAGATGCATGCCAGAAATTATTGCGATAAATACATTTTATGTCACTTATATAATGATGGCATTACTTCAGATACTTAAAAAAAAGTAAATAACTGTTAATAAATACATAATAAATCAAACAAAACCACTGTTTTTAAACAGTCCTCGTACCCTCTCATTCATATTAATGGTCTCTCCTCGCTAAGTAAACATAATCAGCAAAAATAAAGGTCCATGTATTGAACAGTAAGTCGATTAACGTGGATCTCGTTGATTTCAAGTTGAGCCTCGTTGGCCCCTTAGAGACTGCAGGCTGTCCAGACCCAAGATAGCAAGGCAGCTCAACACTGTTGCACTCCTTCCCTCCACCATGCTTCCAAACTGTCCAGAAAGCATCTGTCTTATCTGTTCTTGTTCCTAAAGCACTGCAGCTTTCTGTAACCGCCCCCACCACCACCACTACCACCACCACCACCACCACCACTAAATTCTGCTTATTAATATTTATGAAATGTGAATTCCGCCGTTTTAGAAAAGGCAATAAAAGCTTATTCCTTCTGCATTTCATTTCTTTTTAGCTTCTTAACGTAGACCCTTCGCCCACCCCAGCGTTTAGTGGAATCTAGGAGTGTCTTCATATTCATCTGCTGATGGAATTCCCTGCAGCCTTTTTATATTGGCTTCTTTATAAGCTAGCTTTGCTGTTTCTTATATATGTATTTAAATGAGAGCAAGAAGTCTGCTTTTGCCTGTATTTTTTAGTGTTACGAGACGAAACCTTTTTCCATCACCAAAGAAATTGAAACTGAAAAGAAATGTTGACAAGCTTTTGGATCAGCATGTTCTTCAGTTCTTCTGCTTAGGTTTATTTATATATATATATATATATATATATATATATATGTGTCCAAGCTTGTTTAACTGAAGAAATGTTCTAAGAACGTCTTTTTCATAGACTGAAGTAATGAAGTCTGTATTTGGCCTGACTTCATTTAAGCAACACCAAAAAAGCTCCTCATCAGATGCTGGGTCCATTTTTTTTTAAAGAACTGGAGGAGCAGGAGCAGGTGCATATGCCCTTGATTTAATTGTGATTAAATTGGTCATTTATTCTAACCTAATTCAGGCCATTGGGAAATTAGAAGCTGATTTTACTGTTAAAATGTTCAGAGTTGTGATTGTAGCTTAGTCTATACCATAAAATGTGTACTAGTAAAATAACTGATGTTGGAGCAGATCTGTGACAGGTAACCTACACCAGGGCCATGGCCAGCTTGGATAACTTATACACACTTGACATGGCTTGTTCCAGCATCCTTGAGTAGCCTTTCCTCTCGTTTGTAAATCCTCGCCAATCTATAATAATGCTTGTATTCTGAATATCATCATGAATATTAATGAAGTGAGAGCATGAGAGAATGCCAGGACAAGAAAATAAATCTTTCTGGGAGTTTAGCTGAAGGGAAGTGCAGGCAGTCGGCTTCGCTTGGCAGTGGATTGGCCTCTTTCATGTGTGTTTCATCCTTTTTCTTTTCTCTGTGATTTACTGATACTGTTAACATGGTGGTCTGTTTAGTCTCATCTCCATGGCTTTTAGTCAGAAGCTCAAGTTCACATACTTTATGCATTGAGCTGAGAGCATCCAATACTTTTGTGATGAGTCAGGCGTTAAAGATGAGGTGGGGTGGGGATCATCCAACATCCTGACCTCACTAACGCTCTTGTTGCTGCTTGCAATGAAACCCCTACAGCAATGCCCCAAAATGTAGTAGAAAGCCTTTCCTGGACAGTAGACAGTTACTCCAACAAAAGCTAGAATTAAATATTTTTTATTATTATTTATTTATTTATTTTTAAATCAGTTCAAAAACAGTTCTACATCTTGCACTTATTGTACTTTAACTTTTTTTACGTTTCTCTTTTTGACATAATGTAAATTCATTTGTGCAATTGTAAAAGTAGGGCGGCAACAAATGAATTTTAATAGTCAAATAATCTGTGGATTTTTGTAATGATCAAATACGAATTGCTCAGTTAATTCTTGTGTAGCAATCGATTTTTCACAGCAATGCCCCAAAATCTAGTAGAAAGCCTTTACATTAGACAGTTACTCCAACAAAAGCAAGATTTTTTAAAAATTATTATTTATTTATTTGTTTGTTTTAAACCATTGGATTCAGAAGAAACAATAAATAAGCAGATGTCCCAATACTTTTGTCCATTTAGTGTATGTTGTGAGTTTTATTTATTTATTTTAAAATACATTTTAGGAGAACTGTCCTAGCATAAAAACACACCTCCTCACCTTAGTCAGAACAGTGAGGTCTGAAAACTGAACCACCTTCTGCCACCAATCCTTACATGTAAACTGTTCACCCCCCCCCCCCCAAAAAAAAAAAACAACAGTTTTCAGAAGTATTACAGTACTACAAAACATAATACTGCAATTCTTTCATATATCTAGATTTCCCTTCCTTCCAGTGTTTAATTTAGTGTGTACTGTTACAGTTTCCAGCTTTCAGCATCAATGTTGAGACCCAAGAAGTTGGATTGGTAGATCTCTGCTTCCTTCCAGTGCACTGTTAAAAATAAGGAGAAATCGTTTAAAAGGCTTTCTTTTAAATCAGGTCTTTCCTCTAGTATTTCCCTTTTTTATTATCTGCCCTGTGCTCCCTCTCCCCTCCCCTCTCTCCCTCTCCTGCTTGCCTCTGTACTCTGCAGATCAGCAGCGCAGTGCTTCCTGGATGACAAAGCTGTTTTATGGGTTAATTCTTCAGTGCTGCACTGCACCTCACTGTCGCCAGCTCGGTTCCTGGCAGACAGCTGTGTTGTGGAAGGATGTCATGTTTCATTTCATCATCCGTGCATAAACTAGAAGGCGGCACACAAGCTTACTGTAGCTGAGACTCAGTGGAGACCTGTAACTATAGCGTAGCGCTGGTCAGATAAATGCTGACCCAATGAAAACCTGTCTGTAGGACCACCTGCTTTAGCTTCGCACCCAGAGGTTAAATATGATGGCAGAAAAGTCTTGCTTTGAAAGATAAATGCTTATGCCAGCCATTCTCTGTTCCTGGTCATTAGCTTCACTAATAAAATGCTAATAGTTGTGAAATGATGACCCCAGCATCTTTTTTTTTTTTTTTTTTTTTTTTTAATAGGGGTGCATATTGGCAGCTGGTACATTATTTGCTGATAAATTAAATATTCCTCGGTCCTGTGTGTTGAATCTTTACAGTTTTAACATCTTGCACTTATTGTACTTGTACTTGAAGCCTCTTTATTTTTTACATGTTTGTCTTTTTTGACATAATGTTTGACATAAAATTCATTTGTGCAATTGTGAAAGTAGGACGGCAACAAATTAATTTTAATAGTCAAATAATCTGTGGATTATTGTAATAATCAATTATGAATTGCTCAGTTACCAAATAATTTTTGTGTAGCAATCGTGTTTTTTGGACCAAAAATTCCCCAACCCGTACGTACCAATGATCCTCTGATCATAGTGGCCGCGCCTTAGTCCGCTGGACCACTAAGGGCCCAGCTATTAGCTTTTTTTAATTTAGCTTGAGGTTGTTTATGTTTGCTAACTAACAAATGAAGACAAAATTCTGTGTTTTTATAATTTTTTCTGCTAAATAAAACTCCCATAACCTTTTCCCATTAACACTTAAAACCAAGCATGTGCAAAGTAGCATCAATAAAATCGAACTAAGCCAGTTCCCCTCATCAATTTTTTTTTTTACATCTCCTGGCCGACTTTTCCTTAAAGAGTTCTCATTTTTAAACTATTTATACTTTTTTTTTTTTTTTTTTTTTTTTTTTTTTTTTATAGAAGTCTATAGGAACTCCCACACCTCCCACTAATGTAACTCTGCTCTCCACTCACACACCAGAGTGTGAGTGTGTGTGGCTGCATTGCCTTTATGGCTCTATAACTCCTTTCTCCACACCCTGTTCATGTGACAGCTGCTTAGTCTGCATGTTTCCACTGCAGCTCTGCGTCCACATTGAGGTGATCCTGCTTTTGTTGGAGTAGCTGTCTCTACCTACCAGTGAAGGTTTTCTGCTAAATTCTGGAGCATTGCTGTGAGGATTTGACTGCATTCAGTAACAAGAGCTTTAGTCAAAGAGGGCTGGTTGAAACGACAGGAATGGGAGTTGTCGTAATGCTCAACGATGCATATATTAACTTATAAAGATAAGAGAGTCCTTTATTAGTCCCGCAGTGGGGAAATTCCCACCCCTCAACACCTCAACTCGTCCCAAAAGTATTGGCTGGAGCAACAACCATTTTTCCAGAGAACACGTCTGACATCAGGCATGGAGCCCAAAGGCTCATGTTTATCTGCTCCAGAGAGTCTTATTCTATTGGCAGTACGTCTCTACAGGGACTGGACAAGCTGTGTTTGTTAAAGTAGCTGAATGCACATATATATTTATTTATTTATTTGTTTATTTATTTATTTTTATTTATTTTATTTTTTTTCCCTTCCCTTTTTTTCCTTTTTTCCATGGCTAGGACAAAATGTTAAAGTTAAATCCCCAGTATTTTTCTACAATCAACTGCCTGACCTATCTAAAGCTTTAATTTATTTTATTTTTTCTATGTTTTTACAGGTGGTGACGGCTATTTTGGAGTCCGGGAAGAACCTGTCGAAAGAAGAGAAGAAGACCGAGCGCTGTCCGCTGCTTTACGAGTGGCATAAGAAGCAGTACGTAGGAGCAGCTCATGGCCTGGCTGGCATCTACTACATGCTGATGCAGGTGAGGAACAGGCTTGTGGCTCGCTGGTGCCAGATTTAGACTCACTGGGCTCTCACTTTTGTCTGGCACCGGTGCTCTGCGATTAATTAAATCATCAGACTAGCTTCACTTGTCCCCTTTTACCCAGCTCTTAATTAGTAGCTGATTACGAACAAGAGATACTTGCACTCATACACACGCAAAGACCCTCTAAGGTAAAATTTGAGTATCACTTAGCCTTTCATATTCAGGCATGGCCTACTTTTATAATGAAGTAAGAGAGTGTCTGTGTCTGTCTCAGGCTTGAACAGAGCATTTAATTGACTCAAATTGATGACTGGTAACGAGAGGCTGCTCTTCTGGTGGTCCGAGCCTCAGTCAGCAATTGATTGCGGAAATTGAAGAAAAACAGTGGAGCCTGTAATGGATGCAGCAGGACGAGAGGGAGCTAGTAATATTCCAGTGTAGCGTAGGGGAGGGGAAACCCTGATATACTCGGAATTAAGGAAGGGATTTCTTGTCCTAAACATTCAAAAGTATTGTGAAAAATAAAAAAATATTAACTATTTAAGGCCCTTTTAACCTGAAATTCATTTTTTTTAAAAACCTTCTGACCAAATATAAACATATCATACAAAATAAAAGTCCTAAATGTGAAGTGTTGTTTTTTTATTTTATGCTTCAGGAATTTTCGCTCACACCAAACACAAACCCGAACACAATTATTTAACCTCTTGTACTCGAGTTGCTAAATATGAGTTTGTTAAGTGTGTAAACATTGAAAAAGTTGTAAAAACAACCAATTTTGAATCAATTCTTTTTATAAAGTCACAAAAAATTGCATTTACCAAAATCCATATATTCGTCCAAAAGCAGGTTAACCACTGAAGTATATATTGTTGTTATTATTATTATTATTATTATTATTATTATAATATACAAAACATCATGGTTGATTATACCAGAAATCATTTACACACACCTATCTTAAAGGCACAGTAACAAAAAATCCTTGGGTGGTGGGTTGTTCTCTGCACTGCAGTGACCCTGGGTAACACACACTAACACACTCGCCACCACCACTGTGTCAGAGCTGCAAAGACCCTCTGTCCATATATAGTACCTGCTCTGTAGTGGTCAGTCCTGTGGGCTCCTGACCATTGAAGAACGGGGTGAAAAGAGGCTAAGGATGTAGAGCAACAGATGGACTACAGCCTGCAATTATAGAAATACTAAGTGCTCCTATATGCTATAGGCTGATTGGTGAGTGGTCTTTATACCAGTTCTGTTGGTGTGATGTTGGTGTCTAGCACTAATTGTAATGTATGGGAAGTACAGCACTAACAACACACAGACCTGGTGTGATGCATAATGTAAGTTTTTCCTCACAGGTATGCTTTCATAATTATTATTTATGCCTGAAATCCTGCCAGTGCTACAATTGTATGTGCGTACATACTGCTGTGCAAATTGTAGAGCAGCTTTTAGATCTCGCTCTTCTCTCTTTCTTCTGATAACAGCGCTGCTGAAGTAGCTGTTTGAGGGCGCATTGCACACACAACGGCTTTCAGGAGAGGTGTTGTTTGCATTGTGCTGCGCTGTGCTGTGGTGGTGTTGTGTAATGCAACTGGGCCACACTGCGCGCCATCTGAGCTCCCAGCACAGCTCCAGCAGGTATTCCTTGTCGTTCAGATGTGTTTGTGGCAGGAATTGAGCAAAACTATGGACCGTCTGGGAGTTCATCGGCTCTGGATTGAGAAACTATACTCTTGTTATTCCCCACTGAGCAAGTCTATGAAAAAATAGACAGATTTAGGTGTTAACCTCCAGGCTTACATGATTATATATTTGTTCCCCTACTCTCTCTTTCTTGGGAGTGGGAGTCGGGTGAACTTTCCCCCAAGTTGTCTTTCAGATTGATTGGAGAATCCAGAGAGCTGGTGAATAATTTATGGAGAACTTTTAAGATATCGAACTCCAGATTTCATAAGAGACCGCCGAGCCTCATGCTGTTGGCCAGCAGCCCAGAGTGTCCCAATGAGGGCTTTTCTGTTTACCCAAATATGTTGCTCCATCTCACAAAATGCAGCATTTGCCCTGAGCAAGAACATTATTAGAGATGAGGTCACTTGGGTCCTGCTAATTAACTGGTTAACTGATTAACTGTGTCAGGAGTCTCCCTCTCTATGCGTTCTCATATTGACGTGATCAATCATGGCCAATATCAATTTTAAGGGGCCAAACATACCAATAGTATAATATTGACACTGATATAATTTAACAGTAATATACACAGGAGAGAGTGCTGTAACGTGAGCTATTGGAACCACAGTTGTCAGTGGTCATATTGTACCATTGGTGTGGTTGGTCTCAAACCACACATTGTACCCTACCTACCTACCTAGTAACACTTCTGATGAGTGTTTGCTCGGTTTTAAACCCACACTGTTTAGTGTGCTTATGTGCGGTTTGGGACACCATACGAATAACTGCGAAGGCTGTGCTTGCTAATATGTTTTTAAAATTCATTTTGGCAGTTTTCTCCCTAGTTTAGCTGAGCCAGTTAACTAGGGCTGGGCGATATGGTAAAAATGAGGTATCAGAATATTTAAAGAGCTCTTTATGAGACGCAATAATAATCATGACACACGTGATCATAGACAAAATGCAACAGTAGTGGTAGATTCTTAAAAAACTACTGTTCAAATACTCTCCCAGACTGATTATTATTATTATGAATATTATTCAGAATCTGTGGCACTTCATCCAATAAAAATGACTAATTACTGATTCTTAATTAGTGTTCTTGAGGCACTGATGATATCCTTGAAAAGCTTAGAAAAGCAAATTGCGTACCATGCTAACAAAATGTATCACAATAATATGAAATATCACTGTATTGCCCACCCCTACAATTAACCCACCCTCTCACTAGGATTCCTCTATCCCCTTGCAATGCTCCCAAAACTAGGCGGATGATGACCAGCATGGGCCTCCTCAGACGCAAAGTCAGTCACTATGTTGCACAATTGTGTACGATTAGCTAGCTGAAGAACGCTAGCTTTTTCTCTCATGTCCTCCTGTTGACCCTTCTCTCCTCTCTGGTCGGACTAGTGTTAGCTATTAGCTGTTTAGCCTTTTTTAAATGCTTCCCTGTCCTCCATCCGAGGCTTTCTTCAGTCTGCTTCTCTCCCTTCTTTGGTCAGCCTACCATCAGTTCTGGATGCATTTTGTGATTGAGAGATCATGATCATCAGTGATTGTGCGTTCAGATGCCAGTAAAACCACAATACGTCAACACCAGCTCAGTCAGGAGACAGTAAGTGTTAATCAATCACCGTTTCCTTAGAAATTCAATAGAACATAGTCTACGATGTTGACAAATTTGCAACCAGAATCTGTGCAGTGGAGACCAGAGTAGAAGCCTGCTCATTTGGTTGACCTGTCCCCTTTTAGCAATTCCAGGTCATGAACAAAAAGGGTGCAGTGCAGGACCTGCAGATGGTGTCTTTCAGCCAGGACAGGCAATCCCTGCAGGGTTCCCTGCTAAGTGTAACCCTGCCTTCTTGTGATAGAGCAGAATATGGGTTAAAAATATGATTTCTGGGGGGAAATGAAAACTGTGCCAATATCAGCACTGGGAAAACTAACCTCTGGAATTAGTCACTGAAGATAGAAGTTGGAGATGGATAGAGGAGGTAAATGAGATGGAAAAGGGCTGGTTTCTCATTTAAACATATGGGGATGGACTGAGCTACACATCATACTTCAACCAGCCGGCTGAGATGCTGGACCTGTTGTTGCTTCATGTTTGAGAGCTGTTGCGCTGTCCATGTTTTGTACAGTCATTGGTGTTAGCAGGCTGGGTTGCTGATTTTCTGTAGCTTTGCGGATAGTTTTATGATCTCAGCTGGGTTGTTGCACTGTCTGGCTGTTATGGCCTGTGTGGAGAGCAGCTGAAACCGTGTGGAAGTTGTGTACAATCTTTTAAAAAGTTGTAAGTTGCCTCAGTCTGTTCATGTACATGGATTCCCTCGCATTTTTGCATTATCCTCAATGCTTACTTCTACCACTGAGCTTTAATCCCTCACTCCACTAATGGATTTCCATGGAAGCTTCCAGTGCTGTACAGGCAGTTTCCTCAACCAGGAGCATGTTCTCCAGCCTTTTTCAGCCTGTTTTTAAAAGCGTTTAAAAGTTTATCTCTTATCCGCCCCTCTTGGGGCGTGTGTGTGTGTGTGTGTGTGTGTGTGTGTGTGTGTGTGTGTGTGCGTATGTATGTATGTGTGTGGAGTGTGTGAAATGGTCTGTTCTGCAATGATCACACCAACACAAGTGGAACACTCTGACCTCTGGTGTGTGGCGGGCCATTCTAAGCTTTACCCTTGGTGCTTTGGGATGTGGTTTGGCTTAATGGAGCTTTTCACAGTGGGGCTCCTGCTGTGTAATGTATGGCCACATTTGGGCTGACTGAGACTCAAGAGGAAAAGAGGTGTCAATTCAGTGCGAGTGAGTATCGGTATTGGGCCTAGATCAGCAGAAAATGGCAGATTGGAGATCGGAGGAAAAATCTGATCCAATCCTGGAACAAATCTAGCCTAAGAAATACACACGTTTTAGAAATTACGAAATTACATAAAAAGACATGAAGGATCCAAGACCCCCAGTGAGCCCCAACGGCGACAGTGGCAAGGAAAAACTCCCTCAGAGCTGGAGGAAGAAACCTTGGGAGGAACCAAGACAAGGGGGACCTGACCCATCCTCCTCTGATCAGAACTATTTATAAATGATTGATAAAAGTTACCAAACCATCTAAACTGTTTAACCCCTCTGATCATAATCATAATATATTATATTAATCATGGTGAAAACTGTAGGTCGCTTGGGCTGGTTGAATAATGAAAATTGGAAGTGACAATCCATGAACCTCAAATTCAGAGTCTTCTTTTAAAAGGAAATCCAGCATAACTAAAGCAGAGCTGTAAAATGTGCCAGATGCTAAACTCCAAGACTGTTACGTAACCATCTTGACTGATTTTACTTACACCCCCAGAATTTACATAATCCCAGCCCACTAGTGACCGTCATTTAACCAGTAAACGGCTTTTGCGACTCCGTCAAATGCATCAGCCTCCTCGGGAAAATGTGCTGGAACATAAGACCGCTAGTGTCTGCTAGTCTAGTTTTGGGAATGCACGTTCAGTATGGGCATGGGCAGTGGTGGCTCAGCGGTTAGAGCGCCGGGCCATCGTTAATAGTTATGGGTTCAATTCCCGGGCTTGGCAAGCTGCCACTGTTGGGCCCTTGAGCAAGGCCCTTTACCCTCTCTGCTCCCTGGGTGCTGGAGTTGGCTCCCACCGCTGTGTGAGTGTGTGAGTGTGTGAGTGTGTGAGTGTGTGAGTGTGTGTGTGAGTGTGTGTGTGAGTGTGTGTGTGAGTGTGTGTGTGAGTGTGTGTGTGAGTGTGTGTGTGAGAGTGTGTTCACTACCACAGATGGGTTAAATGCGGAGGACACATTTTGCTGTGCAGTGTACACTATACAGTGACAAATACGTGCACCTTTACCTACTGGATTGTAAGAAAATATAAATACATCAAAGTATCGCAGTATTAAGTTGTGTAATATTGTATCGATTCTCAGGAACACAGTATTGATGTTTGAGTCAGAGATTGTTGGCAGACAGTTTTTCATTTGGTGTTGTGCTTATACCCTGACCTTTAGACAGCGGTGTTGTACACTATCGACATGCCTTCAGAGTCCTGCTGTTCTGAATGCATAGAAAATAAACTTTACTCTGATTTATGCTCATGATTTTAAACTAGGTTTTCCTAAAAATTTGACTTGCTTACAGTGTTTCCATATATCACAATAAATTATATCGTAACCCCCGGTATCATGATACGTATTTGCTATGCAAACCAGGCCTCATGACCACCCTTTTCCTGTGCCATTGTCTGAAGAAGCCAAATCCAGGAAAGTGAGTGGCTGCTAGGCTATAAGCTAGCTAATCAGGCTACTATCTCTTCAGCTAGAAACCGCAACACTATCTGGTAAGACTCTGGGGAAAATTGCAGTGTTCTTGTTACAGTGCTGAAACACAGCGCAGGCGGTGCTGAAAATCAGTGCCGTACAGAAGAGGAGCTCAAACTCTGCATGTGATGAAGCGAAAGGATTGGTGTCAGCTGAAAATCAAAATGTCAAGATCGATCTCTGTATTTGGGGGAGAGGGTTTATTATCTACCTCATTTGTAAGCAGAGGGAGCGTGACAGCAGGCTGGCTGGGGCCCTTAATTGGCAGGAAGATGATCTAATGATTGTGTGTTGGTGTTTGTGTGTGTGTGTGTTGTGGGAGAAGGTGAAAACCTAATAAGGTGATTACGCAGTGTGTGAAAGAGGTGTGCTTTTGTAGTGGAGGGAGGGGGTATGCGTGTGCGTGTGTGCGTGTGTGTGAACAATGTGAAGATTTCTTGACAGCTCTAATATATAACTATGGACAAGTATTTAGACACCTGTTCATTCAATAATTCTTCTAAAATCAATGGTATTAAAAAAGAGTAACTGTCTCTACTGTCCAGAATATAAGGTTTTCTACTAGATTTTGGAGCATTGCTGTAAGGATCTGATTGTATTCAGCAACAAGAGCACTGAGTGACCACCCCACCTCAACCTGAACTTCCCAACTCATCCCAAATGTGTTGGATGGAGCATCAATCATCATCATTGTGCTGTGTGTGTGCATTGAGCTACAAGTTGCACCCCTTGACACTGGTTTGCAAATGCGTTTTATTAAAAGGGGTGTCCACAAACATTTGGACATGTAGTGTAGCTTGGCCACTGTGTGTGTGTGTGTGTGTGTGTGTGTGTGTGTGTGTGTGTGTGTGTGTGTGTGTGTGTGTGAAATATTCCCATTCCAATATTTCCCTTTTCTCTCCCCCTCCCCCTCAGCTTCCACAGCCCAGCATCTACTAATCAATAAGCTTCCCTCGCCCACAATTTCAGCTGCTTTAGCTTTTTCTAACACTGGTGAAATGTTGGCCGGTATCAATACTCAGCAGCCTACATTTAGCTTCCCTGACCACGCCAGTTATTCGGGAACAACACCCTCAACAACGAACTGGATTGCATCCAAACCTGGAGCTGAATTATTGATAAGGGTCTAAACTGTTATGCCTGGAGTAGGTCCCGCTGCCCATAAAACGGCTTCTGAAGTGGCGGAAGGCGGCAGAATGGACTCGTACACACACCTCAAAGAGACCATGCAAACTGATTGGGTGTGGCTCACTTGCGGTTGCTAAGGCGATGGAGCTGTGCGTCATGGTGACGCAGAAGGACATGGACCACTGATCATAATAATGCGCTGTGCTGTCTTTATAATGGGACTGTGTGTGTGTGTGTGTGTGTGTGTGTGTGTGTGTGTGTGTGTGTGTGTGTGTGTATACTTGTGCTGGTATTACACTTTTGCTGGATTTAGCCTCTTCATTATTCAGCTGAAACCCAAATGGCCACGTTTTGAGAGAAGCTCCCGCACCAGGAAAGTGACAGAGAAGCTGACCATACTGTCTAAACCAGCAGTAGTGAAGCCAGGGCGAACGGCCGTAGCTGCAGCAGATGCAGCACTGAACAGTACTGTAGCAGCATTAAAAGCAGCTGTTCAGGGACTAAGAGTTCTACAGCTGCAGCAGTAGCATTACCTACTCTGAAACCTAGTGCTGTGGGTACTGATAAATATTTGGAAGGTATATGCTGGCCATAACATTAGCACCACTGACTGGTGAAGTAAAAAGCATTGATTATCTTCATCTACAATATCAATCAATCAAGGGGTGGGATATGTTAGGCAGCAAGTGAACGGTCAGGTCTTGAAAGTGCCTCGCTGACGTCTCTTCTTGGATGGCGGCTCACCACCTCAAACTTAACCCCAGCAAGACGGAGCTGCTGTACATCCCGGGAACTGCTGGACTTAAAAAACGATCTTGCCTTTGAGATCTCCTTTGAGAACTCGCTGGTCACTCCTTCTAGCTGAGGTTATTCTTGGGTAAATAGCAAAGCACTTTTGTAAGTCGCTCTGGATGAGAGCGTCTGGTAAATGCCTTAAATGTATGGCCATATAAATGAAAGTAATGATGTGTTAAAAGCAGGACAAATGGGCAAGTGTACGGATCTGGGCCACTTTGATAAGGATCTAGTGATGGACCAACGACTGGGTCAGAGCATCTCCAAAACATCAGGCAGGTCCGGGGTTTTTTCTGCTGTGTGGTCTGTATGATGTGCAGTGCGGTCACACCAGTTGCTGAAAGCAGGATTAGTGAAGAATATTTAATCACAGGTCAAATTTGTGCAGAAATGCAGGATATCATTTTAAAAGCTTCACAAATGTTTCAGTGGTTCTGTATGTAATTGACCGTAGTTCTGATTGGCTGGCTTTTTTTCTGTGCTGTGAAACATGGCCACATCAGACCAGTGGATTTGCAGAGGGACATGTGGCAGTTCTAGCAATTTCCATGCAAATTGACAAGTTTTCGGTGCTGAGAAAGTCCTGGCAGCCCAGTGAGAATCAACTCTGCAAGAAACACTCCCCGCTCTCCTCACACCTCCGGCTGCTAACAGCAGTGCCACATCTAGCTCAGTGGGAGCTTTCAGCAAGATACCAGAACCAAACCTGGATGCTATTTTAATTTTTTTGTTATTTTTTTAATATGTTCTGTGATTCTTTCTACCTGGAAAGCAGCAGCAGCAGTGGAAAGCTACATATGAAAACTGTGGCAGCTGTGGTGGTGTTTGTGACTCAGGAGACTGTTGAATGCATTCTCATCTTGTTCTAGTCTTTCTTCTCTCAGACCGGAGGTGCTGATGGAAGCTGGATGGAACTGGATTGAGAGGAAAGGGGGGGGGGGGAAATCAATGTCAGGATATCTGTTACATATCTGAGAGATTAAACTGTGAGTTTTCTTCTTGTTTAAATGAACATGCCTACTTGTATACGTAGTTGCTTTTGAGCTATTAGTGATGCTGGCCCATTGGATGGGTTGTTTAAAGGTATACAAGCTGGCCCAAGGGATGGATTGCAGAGGTAGGAAGAAATAATCAAGTTAAAAGTACCCCCTGTAAGTCTCTCCAAGTCCAAACTGTGCATCTTAATCAAGTCAGAATGCATTTTTCACCAAGTGCAGTTATAATGTTGACCTTAAATGTGATGCCAATGTCTGATCTTTACCTAAAATCATTAAAGACACATCAAAGATTTTGCTCTTCTGGTTGGATGCTAAATGCATTTCATTGGCTTTTTTAAAAAGTTGAAAGTTGAATCTTATCTTAAAGATGGTAATAGGGGCACGGATGGCAGCCCAGTTATTAGACTGTATTTGTATGAACAACTCCAAAGTTTTGTTTGTCCAAAACTGCTCAAATAAGAATATAATAGTACATTTATGGCCTTTAGCAGATGCTCTAGTCCAGAGCCACTTCTAAAAGTGCCTATCCATGATGACATGCCAAAATCAGAGGGTGAGAAAGAAATAATAAGCATAAGGATCTTACTGCATCAAGAAAACAAATGCAAGTAATGTAATGTACTAAATGTAAGTAAAAATAGAAGAAAGCCTCGTACTAAGCCTTGTGGGATACCACTAAAGATTCTGCATGGGGCTGATGTGGACCCCTCCATGTTACCTGCTAAGTGCATGTAAACCATTTTAATGCAGAGGCAGAAATTCCAGTACTGAGAACCCACCAGAAGATTATGTGGTTGATCATGATTGAATGACCTTTGGAGAGTCCAGTGGTGTAAAACCACCTATAGGAATGGTGCAGGTCTGATGGCTCACAGCAAAGGTGTCCATTGGCTGTGTTTATGGTTTTGGGGACATTTTCTGGCATGGTTTGGGTTCACTTAGAGGGGAAATTGACTGCAGGGTTACTCCCACTGATCCTCTTAAATCTTTATCTTTAAATGATGAAACTTTTTAATGGGAGACCTTCACAAGAGCTTGAGAATGAAAATGTCATATGCTATGACCTTCAGAGTCAACAGGTCTCCTGACTGAATGTGATGTGACTGATGTGTTGGATAGCGCTCTCCATCATCAACTCCAGCTGAGAGAATATTTTATAGAAGAATATTGAATGACCTCAGCAGCACAGTTACAGACACTTATAGAATATGCACTGTCAAGATGTTTGTGGACACCGCTTCTAATGATGCATTCAGCTACTTTAATTTACACCTATTGCTGACACAGATGTGCAAATATATACACACACAGCTTGCCTGTTCCCAGTAGAGACATCTTGCTAGTAGAACAGGACTCTAGGAGCAGATAAACATAAACCTATTGGCACTATGCCTAATGCCAGGCGTGGGGTAGTGGGGTATTAAACCTCCCCCTCAGCATTGAGCTGTGGAGCAATGGAACTGTGTTCTCTGGAATAATGGCTGGGGCTCCATTCTATATTTTTGGGATGAGTGGGGGAGTTGGGGATGAGGTAGGGTGGTGATCATCCAACATCCTGACCTGACTAACGCTCTAGTCACTGAATGCAGTGGAATCCTCCCAGCAGTACTCCAAAATCTAGTAGAAAACCTTTGCTGGACAGTAGAGACAGTTACTCCAAAAAAAGCAGGATAAACTCTTTATACCCTTGATTTTCGAAGAAACTATGAATGAGCAAGTGTCCCAATACTTCTGTCTGTATAGTGCATTTACAGCATTGCAGCTGTTCTGGCGATTTGTGTTGGCCCAACAACTTACTAACACCTTTTATGTTAATCTGCAGAGGATATGAATGAATGTAGCTGATTAGAAGCTTAGCTTGCCAACATTTTCCAGTTGGTCATTTGCTTACTTCTGGAAGGTTTTATGTTCAACGTGGCGCAGAGCTTTTTTTTTGTTTGTTTGTTTTCCCTCCTTCGCAAGTTATACACTGATCAGCCAGAACATTAACACCACCTCCTTGTTTCTATACTCTAGACTTTTCATTTGATCAGCTTTATCCACTTACCACATATGAGCACTCTGTAGTTCTATCATTACAGATGTAGTCTGTCTGATTCTCTGCATACTTTTTAGCCTCCTGTCATCCTGTTCTGCAGTGGTCAGGACCACCAGGGTGTGATGCTAATGTTATGGCTCATCTGAGTATTTTTTTATTCTGTTTCTGTGTCTCTCTGCAGTCCTCCGCTAAGGTGAATCCTGAGATTCTGGCTGAATTGGTTCGACCCTGTGTAGATTATGTACGGCACAAAAAGTTCCGCTCAGGCAACTACCCATCATCTCTCAGCAACGAGACGGACAGGCTGGTGCACTGGTGTCACGGAGCGCCAGGCGTGGTGCACATGCTCATCATGGCCAATAAGGTAAGTGGCAAGCAGAGACCCTGTATAGTCCTGAACTCCAGTGGTCACTACATCTGCGGAAGCACAAAGCTTTGATGTAGTTGTGAATGACACAACCCTTTCCTCTCCAGAGGCACCATCAAGGTGCTTGTTCAGTCTGTTTGTACTTCTAGGAAAACCAGCCAGAGAGGAGTTGCAGTAGTCAAGTCCTGAAATGACAATCAGGCCCTTGCAGTTGATCCAGAGCATCATGGCACAGGTTGTCTTCAATATCCCCAAGTTCAGCCATGTAACGCCTCTGCTGCATTCCCTGCCGGCATCAGATTCAAAACCCTGAAGCCAACCCAAAGCCCAGAATGGACTAGCCCCTCCGTAGTTGATTGTACAGATCAAGTTTTGACCATCAGCTAGAGCCCTTTTAAGCTTCGTGTACGGCACGGCTTGACCCACCATCCTTTAAGATCCACGGAAGACAATCATTCTGGCTTGTTTCTGTCCTGGCACCTGAGTGGTGGAACGAACTTCCCCCTGCTGTCTTCAGACGGCAACTTAAGACCCACCTCTTCCTAGAGGGCTTGGGTGAAGTGTAGTGTATGTTGAGTATTGTGTATCTAGGTACCCACGCAGTGGTGAATCGGTGGTTAGAGCTCCGGGCTATTGATGACCAGGTTGTGGGTTCGATACCTGGGCTCGGGAAGCTGCCACTGTTGGGCCCTTGAGCAAGGCTCCCCGTGGGCCACAGCAATGGCTGCCCCCCACTCCAGGCAGGTGCTCACTGTCCACTGTGTGTTTTTTGATCCCTGGTGTGTATGTGTGTTTGTATGTGTGCACGAATGGGTTAAAGGCGGCGGCCTAATTCCATATGTGTGCAGCACTAATGGTGAATATAGTTGTCTTGCCTTGTCTTGACTTGTGTATTTGGCAGCATCCAGCTTTGGGTATCTTTTGGATCCTAGCCTGTACCTCTCGTTAAATCCTTAAGTTAAATCTGAGTAAACAGTGAAGCACTTTAGTTAGTCGCTCTGGAAAAGAGCGTCTGCCAAATGCTTTAAATGTAAATGTGTGTGTTTCAGTTTCTAGTGATCTCTGACTGGAGCTGCGTCTGTAAGAGAACGTGGCAGCTCTGGTTCTGCAATACATCTCCATGATGAATATGAGCGGCGAGCGCAGGAAGCTAATCAGAATGATTGATGAACACTGAGATCTGATTATGAAGATTGATTAGCGGCCCGAGAGCCGAGCGGATTCGGACTGTAATGTAATAAAGTCCACAGCTGGACTATTAGACCTGCACTGCATACAACAAGGTCATACCATCTCTCCCTCACCCTCACTGCCTCTCTATTGCCTCGGTGTCTCCGTCTCACACTCGTTCTCTGTCTCTTATGCCGTCTCTCACTGTGTCTCTGTGTAGTCCTGCTTCTGTCTGTAGTCTGTCTTTCTGCCGTACTCTTTCTCAGTGTTTCTTTCTCTGTCCCGCCCTGTGTCTTTGTCTATTTCTCTTTCTGTCTCTCTCTCCCCATCAGTCTCTGTATTTAGTTCTGAATCTGGCCGTGTGTCACACTCTTTCTTTTTGTCTTTTCCTCTCCTTCTGTCTGTAGTTCAGCTTTTATCGGTTTCTGTCTGTCTCTCTGTCTCTCTCTCTCTGTCTGTCTGTCTGTCTCACTCCTTCTTGGTCTCACTATGTAGTTATGCCTCTATGTCTGTCTATAGTCTGTCTTTCTCATACTTTTTCGGTCTCTCTCTCTCTCTCTCTCTTTCTCTCTCTCTCTCTCTTTCTTTCTTTTCCTTTTCTCTCTCTCTCTTTCTTTTCCTTTTCTCTCTCTCTCTCTTTCTTTTCCTTTTCTCTCTCTCTCTCTCTCTCTCTCTTTCTTTTCCTTTTCTCTCTCTCTCTCTCTTTCTTTTCCTTTTCTCTCTCTCTCTCTCTCTCTCTTTCTTTCTTTTCCTTTTCTCTCTCTCTCGCTCTCTCTTTCTTTCTTTTCCTTTTCTCTCTCTCTCGCTCTCTCTCTCTTTCTTTTCCTTTTCTCTCTCTCTCTCGCTCTCTCTCTCTTTCTTTTCCTTTTCTCTCTCTCTCTCGCTCTCTCTCTCTTTCTTTTCCTTTTCTCTCTCTCTCTCTCTCTCTCTTTCTTTTCCCTTTCTCTCTCTCTCTCTCTCTCTCTCTCTCTCTCTCTCTCTTTCTTTTCCTTCTCTCTCCATCTCTGTCTCTGTCTCACTGTCTCACTCCCTTTATGTAGGTCTGTCTCTCTCGCATTCTCACTCCCTCTCAACTAAGCAGCCCACACTGACATCTAGTGGATGGACCTACAACCTCCTGTATAGGATAAGGGATCTCCAGTCTGAATATCGGTGTGATATTGACAGAATGGGGGGAAAGAGGCGACCCCTCAGCCAAAAAAATGACCCTACGCAGTCAGAACCTGAAAATTGCAGTCATCTTACGAGCTGTAAGGAGAGCCATGCGTTACTGCTTCTGCTGTCTCCTAGAGAATGTACACATTAGTCCAGCAGTTGGTGGTTTGTCACTGACCGCTTCCACCTCCCTTTTCTGCTGCGTTAAACAGTTTGGATTGTAATGGCGTTTTTATTGCGGTTAACGTTTCTCTGCTCCAGTGAAAAGCCTTCTTCGCTTTTCTTGTCATCACTCCTTCGCACTTGGATATGGACAGATGGTTCATTTGCCCGCTCTCTCTCTCTCTCTCTCTCTCACGCACTCTCTCTCGCGCTCTCTCTCTGAAGAAGACTGTGCCTGAGGGCTGGTGGGAGAAATTGAGCATGTGTTATATTTGGAAACTGCATTTCCTCTCTTACGTGTTTAACTCTGCCACTACGATAAATGACAGGGTGCCTTTCAGCCGTCACTCTTGCATTCACGTCCCTTCCTTCCGAAGGAGCATGAGAAGTGGCTAATATGCGTTTAAGCTTCAGAGTCTGCCCTCGGGTGGATTCCTGTTGGAGCACTTTCTTCTGTGCCTCCAACTTGTAGCATTAGTTTTGCAGCCTCTGCAATCACAAGCTACTGAAAATACCTACCAGCCTTTGATTTGCACATTGAGTCAGAGCTCTTTTTTTATATGTATATATATATAATTTATTTTTTTTAAAAGAGCTGCCACTCACAAGCACTGCAGGCAAATCTGCCTACCGAGTGCTGTGCTGCTGTTAGCAATATTAAACCACTAGCAATGCACAGTGCAGAGAGATTTCTCAGGTAAGCACTGATCTCTGTATACTCTAACTATACTGTTCCAGTTCATCTAAGAAATGCCTCCCCAGCTTCCCCAGCCTCCCCTCCCTGTCAAACCAAGTGAAAGACTGTGATGTTTTTCATTGGAAGGAAGAAACCTTGGGAATGGTCGTGCTTCAAAACAAACAAACAAAACCGCTCCCAAAAAAAACTGCTAATAAATAAATAAGTATGTAACTAAATAAATAAATAAATAAATAAGCTAATAAATAAATAAGTCAAACTATAACTGTTCTGATATAAACAGGGATAGATGCAGCTTCTGAGGCTAGTGTGTGATGTCTCATTAAAATGAGACATTACAGTCCCTCAATATGGTGGCAGCTTCTTCTAGCCTCTTTAGACTTCTTTAACCTCTTTAATCAACCTTTACAATAACCCAGTTAAAGTGTGTGTGTGTGTGTGTGTGTGTATGTATATATAACAGAACCCAGTTGTTCATAAATTTCCAGCAGACAAACCAACAAAGCAAAAGATAGCTTAAAATGATTTGCCCCCAAGTAAAAGTAAAAATACAGTATGTCAAAATGACTGAAAATAATACATTGGTGAAACTATATTTTGATCTGCTCCAAATAAAAATACTATTTTATATGTATATGTCTATTAGGCCTATACACACAGTCATTATACACCAATAACAGCCACAAATGGAGGGGGTGTGCTGGAACTGGGAGGAGGAACGTCTTCCTTTTTGCTGATGCTGATGCTGCCACCACCGTCTTTCTCGTACTCTGCGGACTGTTTGAGGTGTTTTGAGTTCAAGTGATGAATTTAAACTGAAATTGCAGATTTACTCTCTCTTGACAGTTCAGCAGAACACAGTCAGAATGACCCAAGAATGGCCATTTGCAGACAATGTTAAAATGCTTCCACGCAGCCAGCAAGTTTGCTGAATTTACCAAAAGCACCTCACTCCAATTCCAATCCACAGAAGCTGACCTGAAAAAGACCATCTGCAGGGTCTGCATCTCGCCCTTTCTGTTCATTGCATCCAGTAGCGGAGTTGTAGTGGAACTTCCATTAGCTGCACTTTTACTGTTTAAAGGTCACACTTACTAGACACACTGGGAATCCAGGGGAGAAATAGACCTCTGCTTCTGCGCTGTAAGCTCAGTGAAGGTGGTCTGAGACGCTCTTGATCTGGGAGAAGGGGGCGGGTCTACCAAATAAGTAGGCTAGTCTGGCTCTGCCTCTGCTCTGTACTGTGCAGACTCTGGTTACAAATTTGACAACATGGCAGACAGGAAGTGAGTGGAACCACAGTGTTCATGTTTTCTACAGTCAGTGGTTTGAATTGTAACCTTGTGTTTTCGTGTGTGTGTTGTCAGGTGTTTAAGGATGAGAAGTACCTGAGGGACGCAGTGGAGTGTGGGGAGGTGATTTGGCAGAGAGGATTACTGAGGAAGGGCTACGGAATCTGTCACGGGACGGCTGGCAACGGCTACGCCTTCCTGTCCCTCTACAAACTCACGCAGGAGCAGAAATACCTGTACAGAGCCTGCAAGGTATGTAACTGCAGCAGCACTTAACTAATGCTGCTTTTAACAGTATAAAATGAATCTGATTGCAGATAAAGGAAGAACTCCACAGTAACAGGAATTAAGTTGCATATATATATATATATATCTCTATCTGATCTACACTACATGCACTTGGATTTTGGCAGTAGATTGGTTTACCTACACTCTGAACAAAGCTTAAGAGTGCCGGTCACTATTTAGTGGATAGTAACTTTTTTGTTTTTATTTAGTTTTATTAACATTCTCACCTGCTGTCCATATACTTCCTTTTGCCTTTTTTTTATTCTTTACACATTTTCAACACAGTCCCCCAAGTTCCTAATGGTCTTTAAATTAGGTGATTGAGTTGTTTGCATCTCCACCTAAACTTCCTTACAAGTCATTTATTTAAGTAGGGCTGTCCCGTTTCAATCCAGAGATTTAGGATTTTGGACCCAGATAGGCGTTTTTAGTGGCTTCTAATCCGCTTCCTCCAGGCTTCCTCTAAGTGCTGTTAACAGACCTGATCTTCACCTGATGCAGACAAACTTAAATTTTTTTCAAAACTACCCCAGACAGAGTTAGTTTGTGGCATTATTTCAGTGAGCAAAACAGAGCACAGCTTTATTTGAACTGACAAGTGCAGTGACGTTACCAGTTAGCAGCCAAAACAGACTACCAATTCCACCTTAAATAGTGCAGCCGTTACATTGTGTAGATTTCAACAGAATAGCAGAACTGCGTCACTATTTAAGGTGGAATGGGAAGTTTGCGGTTTGTGGTTGCTGTGTCACGTTTACAGCGAGGCTCCAAGCTTTCCTCTTCCTCAAACTTCCCGTTCCACCTTAAATAGTGCCGCAGTTACATTGTGTAGATTTCAACAGAATAGCAGAACTGCGTCACTATTTAAGGTGTTTTTAGTTAATATGTCAGAAGTTGTTGTCCACGCCACCAAAACCACCCTGTCTGGTTGTAGTTATTCACATGACAAAGATATTGTATTGCATTGTATCTGGAATATGGGAAGATTTAACATTCCTCCCATCCCATCAAACGCTCTGTTCTACCACCCTCCTTTCTCTGGCTCTAAACCAGCTCTAAACGGCACATTCAGAACCGAGGAGGAGGCTAATGCATGCACATCCTCTAACTGCTTGTTGAAATTAAGTCCAAATAAAACCTGTTATTGTGCAATATTCATTGCATCATATTGCCCCACTCACCACTGAGGTCAGGGGGTGTGGCATGTTACTAAAGCCCCTCCCCTGCAGGGGGCTGCAGCAGAGCGCTAAGCACCATGGCTTCATGTTGACTGGCTCTTCAGCCACTCAGCATGCTGGCAGGAAACGCTACTGTAGGATCAGTCATGCCCTCCCCAGCCTCTCAGCAATGCTGCACAGCTTCACACAGCGCTGCTTTCCATTCAGCCCTTCGAGCTAATGCCTTTCCCCTAAGAGCCAAGCACCAACAGCTAGGCTTTTTTCATTGCTTTTCACATTTCTATTGCTACACTATTCTACTCTACTGCTGTAATAGACCTCAGTTTTACACATCTCTGTTTTTATTGGTTTGTAGGTGTTGTGCATTTGTGAAGAATTTTATTTAAACCTCTTATATTATTATATATTTTAGATATTTAAAATCATGGAATTGACCACTCTGCAACTTTATAATGCAAGTTTTGATGACCACGGCTGTGACGATTTTCATACAGTATTGAGCAAAATATATATATCCGATACTGATATTACTGATATATCTTATTTATATATCTTAATTAGAGCAAAGAGGGCGGGGTTATATGTACTCAAATACTTCATAACTCACAAAATATTGAAAGGCAACCCAAATCCCTGGTTTTCAATCCAGTTGAACCTGAAACCTGTTTTGTTACACCCCCAGGCAATATATGCTTTCTGATCAAAATCTCCAAAATGCCAACTGTAAATTAGATTGTGTCTATTTTACAGTTTTGTGTCTATCTGTAAACAAATTGTGTCTATGAAGTATATGAAATAAGAATTTCACTTCGGAGCATAATGTCAACACAGTGTGAAGGTTAGCTTTCCGTTTAACTTATGTTAAAAATTGATTAATATTACCTCAATGTTATATAAGTATACTGCCAGTATAATGCTGTTATACCCTTCTGTTGTATTTCACCTTAATATTTTAGGTTTTCTCAGCACAGGTAACCATGTTATGCAGGGTGATTATTTTTGGTATTTTCCTCTCTGCTAAACAGCACTTGGAGCTTGTTCTATAACAACCTCGCCATAACATTTTACTGCTATTATAGCTTTAACTGTAACCCAAAGTTTTCTGAAGTAAAGGGCAGATCCAGCCTTCAGACTGACCTTCTTTTCCTGCCGAGGGACAGCTAGGCACATGGGGTAGACTGTTGCTCTGTGTTCGCCACTAGCGCGGGACCCTTCTCTATTAGAGCTGCGATAATTACTGCAGTCTGCCCAAACTGCCAAGTAATGAAAGCATAATGGGCTCCGCTGCTCCTGCATCATTGCAGTAACCTTTTACAGCTGGAGTTATTTTCCAGCCCGAATGATACCCCAGACTCAGCTCTCACCTGGGCCGTGACGGATGCAGTGAATGCTGAATGAAAAGCTGGTTGTGTGTTTGTGAAGAATTGTGCTGTAAAAACAATTAGCTTCATTTTTTAAAAAAAATTTAACCGTGAGGTGAGAAGACCTTGTGGGTCATCTAGGGTTTTATGTTTGGCAGTAAGGTGGTGTTTCACAGTTCATACAGAGAGGTAGAGAGGTCAACCCACTGTTGTTTGTGAGACTGCTATACTCTGATATACTCTTTGGGAGTCAGATTGAATTGCATGATGTGTGTTTGTGTTTGTGTGTGTGTGTTTGTTTGTGTGTGTGTTTGTGTTAGCAAAACACATTTGGCCATACCTGAGCCCAACAAGCCAAGCCATTAGTGTGTAACTTTAAAAAAAAAAAAAAAAAAAGGGGCAGATTGTTGCCCAAGGGACCAGAGCTAAGTGTCTTTGTCCCCTGTGGGAGAAAAGCTTTAAAGGTTACTGCATCTAGAGTGCATGACTTCAAATGTCCCCTTTTTTATTTTGCTATAAACCACAAAGATACATTTGTCCACTTGTAAACAGGCATCATCCACAACCAATCATTTTACTTCTGGATCTCACCCTGCACACCATCAGTTTACCACAGCCTGTGATTGTGTTTTCAGGGCATGTGTATTAAACTGTGTAAGAGTCTGTTTAGCTTTGATTGATTCTGTATGAAGGGGTTTAATAAATTACAGTGTAATAAATTGTGTGTGTGTGTGTGTGTGTGTGTGTGTGTGTGTGTGTGTGTGTGTGTGTGTGTGCAAATGTTCCAAAAGGGTATTTATGATTATATGTATCATTTTCTGGGCCGGATTCATAAAACATACCGGCAGATTAAACACCATGGTAAAAGAAAGTAGTTCATAGAAAATGTTGTGGAAACACTTTCATTCGTTAGGCAGGAATTCAGGCCTGTTGTAGTCTTTACAGGTTGATGTTAAAACATGAGACCCTCACACATAATGACTGATTCTAATGATGATATTATTACGGTCTGATGTTGGACATGGAATGTTCATTTCCTAAACCAACCCAGCTGATATTTTGTTGTGCCCTGTCAGGCTTGGGTCAGGCATCAGACCTCTCCTACACCCCTAGGTGACCTCAGGAATAGGACTTCATTACAGTTTCACACCACCCACCGTCATCTAGCACTTTTGGTGAACCTTCACGTGCATGTTGTTCTGATCACTTGCTGTGTGTGTGTTGTAGTTTGCTGAGTGGTGTCTCGACTACGGAACACACGGCTGCCGAATTCCAGACCGACCGTACTCGCTCTTTGAAGGTAACACACACACACACACACACACACACACACACACCACACACACAGCGCTCAAATTATCTTCTGACCTTCCTTCTTCAGAAAAGTGAGTCAGTGTAAACATTACCATAATTACCGAAACTAGCAAGTCTTTCACCGGTCAATTGTCTTCAACATTGCATCCAAACAATAAGATGAGCGGTGAACATCGCACCCATATTTTATCCGTAAAGGACCCTGACCTCCTTTCTGTATCTGACTCTCTCGTTACCTGGGAGAAAATAATGACATGCAAAGATGTCCTTTGCCTTCCGTTGTCTGATTGTTGTCCGTTTGCATGTTGAGCTTTCAGTGGTAACAAAAGCCTTGCTTTGTGTATTGAAGGCCAGAGTGGAGTGAAGTAGTGAAGAATGTTTGTATACCGAGCAGTGAAGGCAGAGTGATTAAGAATAGAGGTGGGGGAAGCAAAGTTAATCAGCCTTTATAGAGTCATTAAATACCCAGAGTGTTGGTCAGTACAGAAGGAGCGTGTGCAGTTTTTATTATTTCCTTTATTCTTAAATGGCATAGAATTCAGTCGTTATTCCTACTCCTGACTCACTTTACCAGGTTGCTGAATGTCGTTGTCCCCCTTCTTAAAGCAGCATTATGTGAGAATTGGTATTTCTGCTTTTGGGCTCCCCCAACAGAAGTGGAATTCACTTTTACACTGACCCCCATATGGACAGCTATAAATGTGGGAAAACTTTCTGGACATGAAGCTGAGATACAGAACCAGCCTCTGAAGGTAAAGAAGCATACTGACTATAGAGGTGACACAGTAATATTACAGGATTTTACACAAAAATCACTCGGTTAATCAGTGTTATACTGTTCTGGTAAGTACAGCAGTGCAGTAGCAGCAATCCGGCCCGAAATGATGCATACTGAGATGTCATTCTCCCCATAAGGTCAGAAACCTATTTGAAGCAAGTATGCAAATCAAATGGCAAACGAATGTTGCTGCTGTACGAACTCCACACATGCTCTGGGGGGCGTTAGAGGACAAATCAAAATCAGTATCAGTAAGTCCGCAGTGACAGTTGACTGGAAAAAAAGACACCAGTGGTACAAGAGAACTTGGGTGTTGCTGTGGTGCCCCTTGCGGCAAAGCTCAAAATGCAGCTTGAGCCTTAAGGCATTCTGATGCTCCACTGACTGTAATGGGGAGAATGGCGTCTCTGTCATTGCCAAGCCAGGCAAACTTGGTGAGAACTCTCACATAAGCTGCATCACACAAGTCATATTTGTGTAAAATCCTCTTACTACTACACTACCGCCTCAGTCCACATGCTTCTTTTACTTTAGATGCTATTCTGTATCTCTTAGCTTGTGTACAGCTTTTCTTGAGGGGGAGTTACAAAGAGCGATTTGCATTTACTGCAGTTGTGTAAAAGTGTGGGGGATATCAATTCTCCAAAAATACCAGTTCTCACATATTGCTAGTTTAAATGATGTACAGAATCTTGCTTAGAAAGACCAGGGTCTAAAAGTCCATTGTGATTGCAGGATGATGTTAATAATCTAGTCTTCCATAAAGTAGCATTACACCTGCAGCTGGCCCAGAGTACTGTGTGTGTGCTCTGGGCCGGCTGCCAGCCTGGCCCCAAACTTGCTGCCATGATCAAGGAGTTGGCATCCGAAGCCATTCATCTGCTGCCTTACCTTATTGTTGCCATAGTAACATTCTTTCCTGCACAAGAATCAGAGTGGCAATGGCCCCCCGATTGGTGGATGCGTTCCTTTCACCAGATTCAGAGAGGCTAGTGGTAGGACTGAGCCTTAGTCCACACATACACATACTTGTGCACACACTCGCGCGCACACACACTCGCATGCACACACTTGCACAGACCCAGAAAGAACACTCTCTCTGTGCTCATTCACAGCTACCTGACCATTCAGTATGACAGCTTCTTCAATCTAATTTCCAGCTGTGTGTATGTCTAACAGCTGTAGAGCTAAACTCTTGTATGAGTATACTTGTGGAATATGTGTTTGGGCCATGCTTCCCATTCTTGGTTCTGGAGAGATCCAGCTAAATAGCTAATTGGCCTATCCCTTCTCCACCTGCAAATGTGCTCTTCTCAACCGTAAGTTTAAACCCATATTTTTAGAGAGAGTTGTTCGTCAGTAGTATAATTTACTGATGGGGAAAATGGCACTGTGTCCAAGGTGGTGCCGATCACATTAGCTCAGTGAGGAACCGCTTACAGGGTTTAACCGGTAAGTCCAGCCTAAACCTGACGCCATGTAATGTCCGTACCTTGTCTTATGTGACCATAAAATAAGGACATGACTACGTATAGTAAATTCACCGTGCAAGTCTCTTTTACTCCGAACTCCATGTGTGTGTATATGCAGTTAGTACAGCAGTACCCAAAACACCTTGTGGGTCGACGTTCTCTTAAAGTGACAGTATTCAATACTACTGTATACCATACATTACAAAACCCAAATGCTCAAAGCTCTGAAAAATGACTTGACATTTACTACTTCTACACAGTCAGTATTACAGCAGGTTCCTTAGTTAAACATTGAACGTGAAGCCTAAGGATTACAGCTTGTTAAAACTTTTAGTTGCCATATCAAGTCTTTCTGTGAGATTCTTGGGTCATATTTGCTAATATTTGCTCATATTTTATTGAATTCATTTGTCCCTCAACCAGTGAAATATCCCCCTTGCCACAGGTTGCAGCCAAACCCAAAGCATGATCAATCCACTCTTGCGCTTAACAGGTGCAGAGGTCATTTTTGTAAAATTTGCACCCTTTTTCTCCAAACATACTTTTTGCTTATTGTGGACAACATTTTATAATGATGTTTCCTTCTATCTCCTTTAGTTCACAGTTCTTTTTTTAATTGAGGTCATATTTGTGCCAGTGTTTCTGCACAGTAGAACAGTGCACCACCACTCCAGAGCCTGCTAAATCTCCCTGAATGTCACATCTGTTAGTCCTACAAGCAGTTTTTTCAGAAAGTTTTGCATGCCACTGTAAATATATTGCATTTACTTTTTCATACTTTATGAGAACCTACTTTACTTATTTGCCCTAAACCTAAACCTGGTCCTAACCCTGATCCTAACTTTTTTGAGAATCACCAGATAGTTTAACAAACTGTCTAGCTGAAGTGAGGTTAGTTAAATGAGCCCTCAGAGTGAACACAATTGACTTCAGCAGCAGAATTTGCCTTTGCTTTAAGTTGTACGTTACTGTGATGTGAATGCTGATTCAGCAGTGCAGAAATAATGCCTATAGGAGCAGAACATGGATCGATCAGTTAACAGGTTCTTCCTGAATTGAAATGGGTCTGCTAGAGCTGGCAACAACTGACTTGCGCAAGGCGGGGGCTCCTCAGGATCATAGTGTGAAAACATGGACACCGTGGTCCGCCATGTTGTCAAATTTGTAACCAGAGTCTGAGCAAGAAAGACGAGAGGCGGGGTCAGACTCGCCTACTTATTTGGTAGACCTGCCCCCTTCTACCAAGTGTATCTCAGACCGCCTTCATTGAGCTTACAGCACAATTTTTTCCCCAATGGATTCCCAGTTTGTTCAGTAAGTGTGATGTTTCAGCAGTAAAAGTGCAGCTCAAGTTCCACTCCCACTCAGCTACTTCATGTAATGAACAGAAAGGGTATGATGCAGGTCCTGCAGATGGCCTCTAGCCAAGGCTGTCAATCACTTCATTCCTGAGTGCAACTTCGTACAATAGAGCAGATTATTGCCAATATTAACAGCTAAAATTAGACACTGGAGATGGAAAGACCTTTTATAGGAGATAAATGAGATGAAAAATGAGCTGTTCTGTTATTGAAGCATATGGTGATGGGTGGAGCTACACATCATACAGTAACCAGCCAGCAGAGGCGCTAGACCTGTGGTTGCTTCACTTTTGTGAGAAGTTGCGTTGTCCATTTTTCTACAGTAATCCGGCTAAAACCAAAGGGTGTCTCTCTCTCTCTCTCTCTCTCTCTCTCTCTCTCTCTCTCTCTCTCTCTCTCTCTCTCTCTCTCTCCTTTCTCTCAGGTATGGCTGGAGCGATACACTTCCTCTCAGACCTGGCCCAGCCTCAAGCCTCCTGCTTTCCTGCTTTTGAACTTTGACCTGGGCCTCTGGCAGCACTGACTTTTACTCCCCTTTATTTGAAGAGTCCTGAGATGGTGAATGGTGAAAGCTCCACCGCCCCAGAACACGGACACAGACGCAAAAAAACAAAAAAAGAAAAGAGTGAAACTCTCCCGACCTTCAGCCTATAACTTAAAACACGCCGCCTTTAGTTCAAGTCTCTGTATCTCTGAAGTCTTCGCCCTTGCTGTGCTCCTTTTTTTTAACGTATGAAAGGACGTAAGGATGCTCTTATTTCAGTGGATCATTTGTGTACAGATATTCATTGGTTCTCGTTCTTTATGTATATATTTTTTATTCTCAGAAGGGATGATGATGTTTTCTTGCCTCTGCATGCTTGTGTTACTATAGCAGTGCCTCGATCGCCCCTGTGTTCGTCTTTGTCCGTGCCGTCAGTGTGGAAGGGCTTTTTCAAGTGTTCAAGCCCCTGTCTTTGTTGGTGTCTTTGCATGGGGATGGCTGAAACGTGCCAGTGTACGCCTGTGGCTCTACTATTAACATGTGTAACATCACTTTAGCACCCAAAGTGGTGTGTGTGTGTGTGTGTGTGTGTGTGTGTGTGTGTGTGTGTGTGTGTGTGTGTGTGTGTGTGTGTGTGTGTGTGTGTGTGTGTGTGTGTGTGTGTGTGTGTGTGCTGGTGCGTTTGATGTCTGGACGTGTCTTTATGAGAGACTATGAGAAAACTGAACACAGCTTTTCCAGTAAACATTGTTCCCTCAGGCGGACGACGTTGTTATGAATGTTGCAATAAATTGGGCTTCTTTGAACTGGACCTAATTTGACTGGAATTAAAATCCATCACTTGGAAATTCCAACAAATACAATAACACCGCTGGCACATCTGAATAATAGCTGTCAAATGACCGAATAAGCTCATTTCTTTAGCTCTTTCATGTTGAGATTGGTCTTCTTGTTTGGGGTCCCGTAGACTCCAATGCAGTGCAAGCAGAAATTATGTGAAATTAATAAAATAATTGATCTTTTGATCTAATTAAAACCCTGTAGACAAAAAGTGATTTTAAGCATTACTACCCCCCCCCTTCCTCCTCATTCTACCTTAAACAGGTGTGTGCATTTGAAAAACAGTAAAATGCCTATAAACTATTAACATCACACAGCGGGCTGTATTTACATGCACTGTATGTGCAAATGTTTGTGGACACCCCTTTAAATGAATGCATTCATATACCCTTTTTACAGCTTGTCTAGTCCCTGTAAAGAAAGTGTTGCAGATAGATTAGGACTCTCGGGAGCAGATAAACATGACCCTATTGGCATCATGACTAATGCCAGGTATGGGCTAGAGGGTTATAAATCTCCCCAGTATTGGGCTGTGGAGCTGTGGAACTGCTGTGTTCCCTGGAATATGGGTGGTGCTCCATTCAGTACTTTTGGGATGAGATGGGGATGAGGTGGGATGATCATCATCCAACATCCTGACCTCACTAATACTCTAGTTCTCGCAGCAAAGCTCCAGAATCGAGTAGAAAGCCTAGAGACAGTTACTTCAACAGAAGCAGAACCATCTCTCTTTAATGCACTTGATGGTCATGTTTAAGCTCTTAGACTGTTCAGCCAGTACGGTTTTTACTGAACACTCTTAACAGTCCGTTATTAAGGAGGTAATTATTCTTAAACATGAAGGTGCTTCATGCCACAGAAGATCCACTTTGGGTTCCATGAAGAACTGTGTGTGTGTGTGTGTGTGTGTGTGTGTGTGTGTGTGTGTGTGTGTGTGTAGTTAGAGTGTAAAGAACCTGTAAATTGGTAAAGAAGCATAGGTCTTAATGGAACCAAAGGTGTGTTTGTTTTATTTGTGGCAAAACTCGAAGAACCTTTGTAGCACTTTTTTTAAAGAGTGAATAATAAATCTGAGATGAATAACTATAATAATAATAATAATAATATGATTTATGGGTTTAAGGGGTTTCCTTTTGGAAATTTAACAAATAAAAATCAAGAAAACCTCTAAATAGAAACCTTTTTGCAGATGTTTATTTATTTTTGTTTTTTATTTGTTTATGGGTCAAGAGACAAATGACATTGTGTTTATTTTGTGACGCGGAGTAATCTAGGGCCCTCAGCACCATTTAAAGCATATTGTTTGGGTCCACGATTACAGGAGAGGACAGAGATGTCCTTTTCATGTCAATTAATGCAAAGATTGGAGTAAATCTGGAGGATATTTACTGATGCGGTCGTCTTACACCGTTCTCTCAGTGTTAAAGACAGCGGCTGTGTTTCAATGATGTGGAAAAGTAAAATGTGAAAGTAAAAAACTGGAGATACAGGCTGACATTTAGTGATGTATTATAGCTGAAGAAGTGGGTCATTTTCTATAGAGGCCTTCTGAATCATGTCACCCAGTCGCGATCATGTTTCTCAGCATCGAAACGAGGAAACCTCTTTCAGCGTCAAGCTAATAGAGTTTAGGAAGATCAGGTATGTTATTTATTTATTTATTTATTATTATTCTTTTATTATCTAACTTCTATAAGACAGCAAACATAACCTGAGGGTGGAAAATATGTATTTGTTGGTCTTAGAAGCTCATCTTTATTTATGTCATATCTACTGATTTATTTTTAGGAAGAACGTGCTCTGCAGAACATGCTTGCTCTGCAGGAACTGTAGGAAACCTTCTTGCCAGATGTTCTGTGACAGCAGTCAAAAATCCCCATGTCTGTTGAAGTTCTGTGGAAAGTTCTGGTGTATGAGACTTTTTCTGAACTAAAATAGACAGGAATTTGCTCACCGTATCCATGTGTTAATGAGCCATTCATGCCTTTATTCCACAGTTGTACAAGAAGTACTGCCTAGAGCCTGACTTCATACTGTGGTCCAAATCAAAAGCTCACTGTAGAGCACAGCCAATGGTGTATGTGCACTCTCGGGCAGTCTGAATGTATCTCGTCTCCTGAATTGTCTTACAAGAAATAGCCATCGTATGGACTGGCTTATGTAACTCCCCTTCTGAAAGTGCAGTCGGGGATAATAGGACATCATTTATGTTATTTACTGGGATGGAGGTCAGTGTGCCTCTGGATGGTGTGGCAGTTATGTAAAGTCTTAATTACGCCCACCTATCGCTAAAGCATTAAACCTGCCACTGCCTTGAGTTATGTGGGGAGTTCTGGAGACGAAGAGGCTTTGAGTTATGTGCTCAGTAAAATGACTCATCTGAGATTGTTAGCCTGGGTGAAACACGAGGAAAGCACAAGATAACTAACTGAAGCCTGGAGTGCAACATAACTGCAGGAAACCAGCAAAAGCTTTACAACAGGGAAACCATTCCACAAACCATTCCTGTTTTAATGCAGGAGGCAAATACTGGATTTGTTTTT
The DNA here is from genome assembly GCF_030463535.1 of Salminus brasiliensis. Lineage (NCBI taxonomy): Eukaryota > Metazoa > Chordata > Actinopteri > Characiformes > Bryconidae > Salminus > Salminus brasiliensis. The sequence continues at coordinate 11,961,318 of NC_132882.1, read as the reverse complement.
CAGAGGCTCCTTAAGTCCAGCTCTGCAGAACAGATATAGTGATGTAGAAATAAACAGTTTCATTATTACAGTCCTTATTTTTCCATTTACAACTTTCATAAAGGTGTTTTGTATGTTTTGGATTTGTATATTTTAAGATGTGAAATATTCTCATTGATTGAAAGGGATGAGGACGCTTCTGTGTGAAGAATAATGTGGCCTTTATTGTTTCATTGCTTCGTCGCTGTCCAATGAAAAACATGTATCTCCAAAAATGGTGACTTTACAGGAAAAGGCAAAAATGGTCTTAACTTTGAATGGAAGTCCATGTGAAATAAGAGTTTGTTCTGAGTAATTTAGAACATTTCTATTGGTCCATTTATCCAGAATGATCTACCCAGGCTACAGAGCAGGAGAGATACATGGAGAGATACATTGTTTTCATTGGGCAGCAGCGTAATACACTGTCACTAGTTATGGGTGATGCAAGAGAAACTTTGAAATCCGATTTGAGCGTCCAGACTGATGCTAATCTGATTGTAACATTGACTTCCACTCAAAGTTGAGACAATTTTTGATAGATCTGACAATCTGGAAATCCATTTTCCCCAATCAGAAATCAATCTGGATACATGTAGATATGCCAATACTTGGATTTGGTCTGGCAGTCTGAAAGAAGAACCACTTCTGGTTCCATAAACTCCATGGGTCAGCGAGAAGAACCCTTGCTGTAAGTGAAGGGTTTTCAAACTTGCATCTCTTTTTACAAACCTGGGGTTTTATTTAAAAAAAAAAGGTAAAGGTAAAGGTGCATGTATTTGTCACTGTACAGTGTACAGCGAAATGTGTCCTCCGCATTTAACCCATCTGGTAGTGAACAGACACTCACACACACACATGTGTTAGGGGCAGTGAGTACACACACACACCCAGAGCGGTGGGCAGCCAACTCCAGCGCCCGGGGAGCACAGAGGGTAAAGGGCCTTGCTCAAGGGCCCAACAGTGGCAGCTTGCCGAGCCCGGGAATTGAACCCACAACCCTGTTATCAATAGCCCGGCGCTCTAACCGCTGAACCACCACTGCCCACAGCACCATTTACCAACAGTTCTTAAGAAAAAGATTTTCACAAACCTTCTGATGTTCTCCAGTGCTTCTTATTGGGGATTTGTTCAGTTTGTGAGGACAGTGGGAATTATTACTATAAGAGCAGAGGTGAGAACATCATGAATCTGACACAGACTTTTTGTCGGGACTTTCTTTCATGAGCAAATGTTATAAAATTCTTAGTTATTGGTGAATGATGCTGCATGGTCATGGTCTTCTATTGCATTGCAAAGAACCATTTAAAGCTCCTCTATTGGGTAAAGCTCCTCTATAGATCGTATATGGACTCAGACCAGCATGACCATAGAAACGAATCCTTGTAAAAGCCCTGTTTGTACTGTTAGTAATTTTCAGTATTCCTCTGATGAAGTTTGTCAAACGTAGCCCAGATCCAAGTGAAGTTTCCAAGGATATTCACAAACATCCAGAGCTGACCTAGCGTTATCCTCTGCCGCATAATTCGGAAGATGGGTACAGCAGATGGATCCAATTAGCCTAATGGCCATGCAGTACATTTAATTAGCCCTATTGCCATGTTAATACTGTGGGGTAAATTATGATCAACTACACGAGTAAAGGTGACTGTGACTCAGTTGGTGCCCAAATGTTTAATGTACGGTAACTAAAGTGAGAAGTCTCAGCACCACTGACAGACGAAGTGAAAAACATTGACTGTCTTTATTTACAGTGGCATCTGTCAAGGGGTGGGTATATAAGGCAGCTCTTTGACAAGAGCTGGATTGTGGATGAAAGACCAGTGTTTCTTAACCCTGGTCCTGGAGGATCCCTGCCCTGCACATTTTAGGGCTGATTCAAGTGATCAGCTCATTAACAAGCCTTTGCAGAATTGCAGGTGGTGTGTAAAAGCAGTGTGTCCACTAAAATGTGCAGGGCAGGGTGCCTCCAGATCCAGGGTTGAAAAAACACTGGGATAGACGACTGGGTCTCCAAAACAGCCAGCAGGTCTCGAGGTGATCCTGCGTGCTATGCAGGGGTTGGTACTTACCAAAACTGTTCCAAGAAAGCACAACCGGTAAACCAGCGACAGGTTTATGGGACCCTAGGGCTCATTGTCAGCTTGACTTACAGGACTGTGCCAGATACCACAGGACACCTTCAGAGGTCTTGTGGTGTCCATGTGTCGAATGATCCGTTGTGTAGGCACGAGGGGGACCTACTACTAATATTAGGCAATATTATAGCTGATTGGTGTACAGACATGCAAGTCCATAGGTGGAAACTAAGCTGTGAAAAGAGCTTTGCTTAAAGTCAGTGTTTCTCTGATGTTACAAAAACCAATTCATTAACATAGCTCTGTGGTTGGTGTGGCGCAACAGATAAAACCACTAGAAGCTATTACACCATGTGGGAGGCCAGGGTTCGATTCCCAGTCTGGGTGTGCTACACCAATAAGAGTCCTTGGGCAGGACCCTTACCCTACATTGGCCCACCTCTGTAATACGAGTAACCTTGTAAGTCGCTCTGGATAAGAGTGTCCGCTAAATGCCATAAATGTTAAATGCCTATTTAGCCAACCACAGTTTAGCTCTGCCCATTCATACTGCATAGTGCTTAGGAGTGTTTTTTTTTCCGAATGAGGCACAATACAGGACAGCCAATCAGAATGACAGGCACAGTAACAAACAGGTTGGAAAGTGGTTGTGGTAAAACATTATTTCAATTATATCAGATATTTTGTAAAATAAATTTGCTTGAATGTAAAAAGTGGACTTCAGGAGGTCGTAAATAAAATATAAATAATAATAAAAATGTTGGATATGAACTTTTTAAATGCTTTAGTGGAAATCCATGTCTTTCTTCTTCTGTATCACAGCAGATAAAAACAGAGGTCATAAAACAAACATGGTGTCGTCTTAATAAGAGAAAGTGGGGGAGTTTTATTACTATATTCAAGATGAACCGGTGTCCTCTTTGACAGTGTGTTACATTGTCATAGTTACTAACATAGTTTTAATGGATACATTAAAACTGTCACATCTTGCCAGTCATTTTAGACATAAGAAGGAGAACCGAGTCAACCTCGCTGTCATTTTCAATGACAAGCCTCAGCCTCACTTGATTTTCCATGGTAGCACTTCCTCATGTTACTCGCACGTCTGCCCAGCCAAGTCCGATCCACTGATACTGAAATTACAACAAACCAACCAACTCATCACTCCTTAACAAATTGTACTTGATAGCAAAATGTAACCCTGTCTTTCGTTTGCATAGAAAAGCAATAAAATGCACATTTACATAAGCAATACAGGCAATAACCAGCACGCGATGTACTGTCTGAAACGTTTTAATGTTAAAAGATGTGCTACTCATCAATAAACAACTAGAAACCACCTACACTAACACTTTAAACACCCCCTTCCCCTTAAAACCCCTCCAAAACAGTGAAGAAACACTTCATATGTGCTGCTAAGGGTTAATTTAGGGTTCCATTTACTTTACTTAAATAGAAGTGTGAAATTGGGAGTCTAGGGCCCGGCGTCATTAGACTGAAATGTTAATATTAAACCTGCTTGCAGTATCTGCCAAACTCCAAGCGTCCTCTTGCCCGGCATGCCTCCTTATCCTATCTTTCTGTCAAAGAAAGATGACATGTTATTGTGACAAGAGCCCAGTAATTGAATGCAATTTTAACTGTGGTTCTAGCCAGGGCTTCTGCTTCTACTTTTCTTCCAACTTGTCCAAAGTTGGTAAAGCGTTTTTATTTTATTCAGGTGTTTCAGTAAACCAAGCTTCTTCTAATTCTCCTCCAAAACCATTAAAAGGAGTGTGCTTTTAAATGAACGACCACTTTCTCTCACAGGGAAGTCTCAAAACTCAAAGCTGCTGGGTGTGTTAAGACCTGAACATACTGGGATTAATTCCACTGCTTGTTGTTGTGATGGGAACAATGAACAAAGCACCACCAGTCTGCCTCATTGTGCTCGTTTTGTTTGTTTTTGTTTTAATAAGCTTGTCTTGTGGAAATCGTTCAATAACTAAACCCGAAAAAACTTAGTATGGTGGCTTTAGTCCAGACTAGTTGACTGTTGCAACGATATGAATGCATGCAGGGTGGTTGCAGGTTTACATGGGTTCACGCTGGACCTGTGCTCTAGGCAATGGCATCCTCATCCTCCTTATCCTCCTACAACTTCAACATCTCCAATGTTCAGAGCAGAACTTGATTGTGCTTACAAAACTGTGCTTTCAAAACCCGGACACCCTGGTTGGTAACAGAGATGTTTAATCGCATGGCTTCAGAGAGCTGGAAGGTGGGTGGGTGGGCTGAGAGTGGAGATGTAATTTGTCGTTGATTTCATTAAAAAGACCCACAGCTTGGTTTCCATAGCACCTGCTCGGTTGCCTTGGGAGCATGTGTTGTTCTATAGGAAAGCCGGTGCTTGGTTTTAGCACATGGGTCCTCCTTATGCTGCTGATGGAGTTTGAGAACACACTCTCAGTGAAGCGATGGTGGCATACTGAGAGTGATCCAAGTAAAGAGTCTGATTTCTCTATTCAAAGACAAGTCTGTTTCCAGGCCACCAAGTTGTCTGGTCACTGAAGTGGAATTTAGGGACAGGGATGTGTGCTTTAAAGTCAACTCGGTCATTTCTTTCTTCTGTCGAATTACATAATTGCAGATGTGACGAGAATAAATGTGCTGCCGTTACGGTTTTGTTTGGTGCAAACGATCAGTTGGCTTCTATCAGGTTCTATCAGGTTTTCTACACTATACCCCATCCTCCAGTGAAAATACTAAATCTTACTTTGACTTGATCACATGCCAAGTCCTTCCTTTTAAAAATGTTCAAATTCTTTACAATATATATATATATAGGGCCATGACCATAATTCACCTGTATAAGGCTAAACAATGAAAGGGGAAATGCTGGTATCCTAAAAGAAGCATACAAATTGTGGGGGAAAAAAAAATCTCAGAATCCACTACTTGAGGGCCATCAGGGGCGCTGGAGCTGTTGGGCGGAGTGGTATCGTCCCGGCTCAGACCAGTGATCTGGTGTGGCGCACCTTGCCATTGTGCAGGCCTGGCCCTACTTTTTCTCTGTGGTATTGAAGACCTGGTCGTAGGAGGGTGGAGGATGGTTGCAGTAGGACGGTGGTGGTGGGTAGGAGCTCATCATGTGGGCTGTACTGGGCTGGCCAGGGTAAGCAGGGGCTAAGGGCATCGTCATGGCACCGCCAGGGTCCCCATAGCCTTGAATACCAGGCTGCTGAGAGACTGTCGGAGAGAAAGGAAAGAGGTTTAGAAGTTTTGTAGTGTGAAAAGCACTAGAACATGACTTTAGGGTGGAATTATGCACAAGTCATTAGGCTAATGAAGTACAGTAAAATGCTATTACATAAAAATAACCTATTAAGCATTCTTACACTCTAAAAATGTTTTCTTCTCAATTGAGCCGGTTGGGTCATTTTGCTGGGTATTAACAACCCAGCCAATGGGTTAATTAGTTTGGCATTAGCTTAACGTACCTGAAGAGGTCAAGAAGTACCTAACAGCATCTGAAAAAACTGGTCAGAACAGATTCGGTTAACCTATTAAACCATGTATTTAAGCCCATATTTTATTACTGTTAAAAGTTACATCATTGTAATAGGCTCCCTAAAATAGAACCCTGTGGCACCCCACAAAATCTGGTAAATCACTATCCAATTATGTCTACTTTGGGATTAATAACTGGATCACTAAACTTTTTTTTATTCAGGCAGCAGCACTGAAGAGTCACCACTAACAGGAATTGGGGGAAAAAAACTCTAGAATAAAAACAAAAAGACATTTTACTGCTTAATAAAAGTTTTAGAAACTGTATTTGCTTTTCTGGATTGTAGTTATCCAATCTAGCTAGTTAAGGAAACCTGTTTATGCTAGACTTTATATCACTACTTATTTCTTAATGTTTATTGCATTATTCTGGACATTATTCTGGATCAAGTGTTGAAATAGGTTTCGTGTGTTGTATGGCTGTCAATGGATATTTTCTGACTTGGTCTTATTGGCTTTCTTATCTCTTCGGGATATAAAAATTATGACAGAATATCAGTGGCAGCTGAAAAGGAGCAAACTGTTCATAAAGATAAATATATAATGTTAACTGAACAGTTTGTCAATTTAAATAAAGGAACATTTATATATATATATATATATATATATATATATATATATATATATATATATATATATATACACATGTTAAAATACAACGCAAAAGAGATATAAAAATATAATAGCAAGTGCTGGGTCCAATTAGCCATGCAGTTGGGTAACTACTATAACCCAGCAATGTGTTCTGTTTATATGGGTTGTGGAAATGACCTCATTTTTGTGCAACAGTGAATGAATGATTAAACAATGAATGGGGTTCAAAATGCTGAAGCAAGAAGCAAGCTGATATGCCTGTCAGAATCCACTGCTTCAGGGCCATTGAGGATGCTAGAGTGCCATCATCCCATATATTTTGGTAACTATTGGTAACCCAGTTTGTTAACCATATAACCATAACCTTTGTTAACCATATAACCCAGCAATTGGTTCTGTTTATATGGGTTTTAAAAATAACCCAAAATTGGTTGTTTTAATCCCAGATTTTTTGCAAGATCTTCTGTTAAATGTCAAGTACAGAGGCTATCAGGACATAGACATAGCGCTTCATATAAGAGAATAAATGCAATATCTAGTTTGCTCATCCTGTTTACAAACATACAGGAAAACCTGCCCTCAAACAAACAAAGAACAAAAGCCTGAACAGACTGTGTGATCCAAACACTTGAACATTGCCTGTGAATGAAATCACTTGTTTTTGTATGACTGTACTCTTATGCCTTAGTGCCTAGTTTATTGCATTTCAAGTGGGCCACATATTTTCATTTGGCAGTTTTCATCTGTATTATTAGCTCTCCATCAGGTAAGGCACAGCTAACAGAGCACTCGCACTGATTGGTGGAAAGCAGGGTGCTGGGGAACAGCCACAGGGTGTCACTAAGCACAAATCTCATCAGTGCTCCACTGCCAAACGAACCACGTAGGCCAGGAACGAAAAGCAGGATTATGTGGTTTAAGTCTGCTAATAGTGTCATTACAAATAAACAGTGTGTAAAGTATTTCATGTTGTTCTGTTTATTTCTGACTGCTCCTCTGTTAGCTGAAGAGTACTCGCTGAATGAGTGCATGTAATTGCAGCTGTTTGCTCCATAGAAACGCTAAACACTGACCCTGAATGCACCCTAAAAGAGGTCTGCGTCTGGTAATTGGCTGATCTGTCCTGAATGAATGTAAACGTACTTCATGATTAGTGAAAAAGAAGCACTGAGGTCTTTTCATGTTTCACGTTCCCCGCAGAACAAAGCTTCCACAGTCCGACCCAAGGACTGAAATTAGGCATCTCGCTACATTATTAAAACCTTCAATTCAATTTTCCACATGAGTGACTGAGATAATGGCAGAGTCCATTTAATTCTCCTCTGTTCTGACAGTGACATTTTAAAAGCCATGAAAAGACGGTGACCTACTTTTGTCTCTATATGGACTATGTGAACTATATGGAAAATGGCTAGAATAATAAAAGTATGTCAGACTGGAGCCTGTTCTGATCCCTCTGCTTCTGTATGTTCAGTACATGACTTACTGTACAGTACAGCTACTTTCCTAAGCATTACGTGATACAGAATTTCAGGTTTGTATTTAGTTGGTAAATCTACGAATACTATATATTATTATTGTTATATTATATAAATATAAGTTACAACACTGCATTAAAATAAATGTGTGATGCCAAATTTTTTCACTTTACTTTAACAAAACTGATGATTATATTAAAATTACAGGGGTATAAATGCATCAGTGCATCAATCAGATGCATTAATTTAAAGGGGCAATTCAACTGCATACTTTTTTGCATCATAAAATACATTGAACTAATTTTTTGACACAAAACATTCTTCTTACAAAAACAATAATATACAATAAAATAATTTTTAAAAAGTCTAGCGTTTTTGTTTATATCACTTATTATATTTTCTTTTATTTTATGTTTCTAAAAATTCATAATTATCAAATTTGATTAAAAAACGATTTCCTGATGCATTTAATCAGTTAAAAATGATAATGAGAGATAAATCTTAAAGGTTTGTGCCTGAATTTGTGTGAAAACAAAAGGATCTATTTTTAAACCTGACAAGCCTGTGGAAATGTCACTGCACAGTATAAATTTAGCACTTTCACTTGGAGATATTTTTCCAGTAATGAACACCAGAGAGTCTGGCCCACTAAAATAAGGTCATTATAGAGCTCTCCTAATAAACAGGTACAGAAGTGAAAAAGCCAAAGCTAACATATAGCAGTGTGCAGCCAGTCTGCTCAGTAAAATCACTCAATACTTAAGCAATCACATTATTTTAAGACTAAACTATTATTTAGAGATCATTTTTACTTTAGTGAAGTATTACTGTAAGTGTAGTAATCATTAGTTATCATTTCTAAGAGAAACATTTTCATTTAGACCTTCTAATTACAAAGTACTTTAATAGTTTGGGTCCACACAAATCTTTTTTCTATTATATACACAGTGAGCATGAACTTTAATATTATATTATATTATATGAGTATACTGTATGTTTGGCACTGTTTCCATTTAGTCTCTTTTAATTGAGTATGAGTTTGACAACTCATATTTCCACAAGTACAAACTGTACCCTGTACTTTTTCCACCCCTGCTCAGATTACCTGCTTTATCCATTCAGGGCTGTAGGAAGCTGGTGGTGGCCACATGCTGGTGCCATATCTGTTTACAGTTACATAAGCTTTATCTGAGATTCTTTATCTGCTTTTTCCCTGCATGAATAAAAAGAGGGAGAGATGGAGAACGGAAAGAGGAAGGATAATGGTAGCAGGATGTGGCTGAGGTAAGGATGGAAACATCTCAAGCCTCTAGCTAGCCTGTAGCTTTCTGGACCTCAGGGTACAAAACTAATAATTAATCTCTGCCGCAATGTCTGAGATGTTTAACCTTGTCCAACTCTACCTCGAGCTGGGCTGGAAAATAACAAGATGATAATAGTAAGGAGCTTAGCTGACCGAGGAAATCAGTGATCTTGTGTTGAGAGGTACAGGCCACTATGTTGTTGCTGCTGTGCAAAAAATGTGCATTACCCAAATGGCCATATTACAGTAAAAGAAAAAGAAGCCTTAACTTGTCAATGTAAAAAGATTCTGTTATGGAGCATTTAAAAAAAAAACTACTATATAGGTGGACTTTGTTGGTATACAGACTGACTATAGCAAGTCAAAGGCAGCCACAGTTTAAGGTATGGACTCCACAAGACTTCTCAGGGAATCTGACACCAAGACTTTCGCAGCAGATCCTTTAGGTCCTGTACGTTGTGAGGTGGAGTCTCCTCGAGCATCAATAAGCCTTAGGTGCCCATCACCCTTTTGCCGGTTCACTGGTTGTCCTTTCTTAAAACACTTTTATAGACACTGACTACTGCATATCAGAGAAATCCCCACAAGACCTGCCTGATTTTGGAGATACTCTGACCCAGTAGTCTAGTCATCAAAATGTGGTCCTCAGAATCTAATGCTTGCCTATTTTCCCTGCTTTTACCACATTGCCTTCAAGAACTGACAGTTTACTCGCTGCCTAATATATCCATCCCTTGACGAATCCCACTGTAGATGAAGATAATTCATGTTTTTAACTTCACCTGTCAGTGGTACTAATGTTATGGCTAATTGGTGTACAGACAACGCAGTGCAGTGTAAAACTAAGCTACAATACAGTACTAAATTACAGTATCAGTTCACCAAAGAAACAGTGTGATTGTGCTCTGTGCAGTCGGTCAGTGTTCCTAAAACACAGTTTAACTCCATAAGATGCTCAGAAAGCATCCCAGATAACATGCCCTTGTGGGGCCTGCATGGGTATCCTCACCAGGGTCAGTGATGCGGCCAGGAGGGGTTAAACATGGGCCCCATCTGGGTTGTACACTGCACATGGGGACCTAGATGGGACCCATGTGAGATTAAGGTGGACAGTAATAATTAGCCCATTTGGGAATCCCAACTGGGTCCCAGTTTCAACGCATGTACAAACCTACTCAAAGCCCACGTTCCACCTATGTGAGTCCCTTATGAGTATATATGATCAAGCCAAAACCTAAAAGGCGAAATCAATATTAGTAGCATATGAGGGTGCAACCAAGACGAACATCTCACCTGGTGTGCTCACAGGCTGTCTGGTGAAAGACACATTAAAGGCAGGCTCTTCACTGAGAGGAGACGGATACATGCGTCGGCGAATGAAAAAGCCGGCTCCGCAGCAAAAGAGCACACCCATCATCAGCAGCAGCCTGTTGAAGAGAGGGCAGATGTTTAAGGAAGTAAAGGCAAAAAAAAAAAAATGGAAAGTGAGGGCATCTTTTATTACGGTTATCGTTTTGCATTATCTACTATCCTTGCCAAAGCTCCCATTCGCTGTGAGGGTGTAATTAAATCTGAAGCTTCTGCAATAACCCAGAAGCGCACTGCTCCCCATGTGACTTTTTCTTTCTTTTTTTTTTTCCAGACTTCAATTTGAAGTCATTGTTAAAGAAGCCGGCCTTGTTCAAGGCCATCCAGTGAGAGTACTCAAATCTTGAGTCAGTTTAGTGGGTTTTTTTGTGCATTAAAAATAAGTACTACCAGAGCTTTAATCAAACAGATGGAGCCCTCTAGCTGACACAACATAGCTGTTCCACATTTATGCTGCTAGACTACATGTCCAAATGTATCAAGACACCTCTTATAATCAGTGAATTCAGATCATTTAAATCGAACACATCAATGACACAGGTGTTCCTATAGGAAACACACAAAGCCTGTATAATCTCCATAGGTAAAGCACTGCCAATAGAGAGCAGTGCTCTGGAAAAGCTGCATATTAGCCTAAGATCTCTATAGAGGGGTATAAAACTCCCAAGGCTGTAAAGCAGTGAAAAGGGGCTCTCTGGATTTATGGAGCTCCAGCCAATACATCTGGGATGTGTTGGAGTGGTGTTTGTGAACCAGAACTAATCATCTAACCTCAGTACCTGACCTTACTAATGCTCCTGCAGCTAAATGCAGTCAGATGCTCACAGCAATGTTCCATGATGTAGTGTTCCCGGAGGACTGGAGGGTGTTACTGCAGCAAAACTGCCTATTTATACCCAAGGCTCATAATCAATATAGCAGAGATATATATTTCAGCTTTTAGCAGCAGTAGTCTTATGCATTATGTTTAGTGGTGCCATCTCTGCTGTAGCACTTCTTTATATTCGTTACTTTTGGTCTATGTAATACTATATAGACAAAAGTATTGGGACACCTGCTCATTTACTCTTTCTTCTGAAATCAATCAGGGTATTACAAATCCTGCTTTTGTTGGAGTAACTGTCTCTACTGTCTCTGCAGGGAATGCTTTTTACTAGATCTAGCAACAAGAGCGTTGAGGTCAGTATGTTGGATGATTACCACCAACATTCCAGCACCATCTCTCCTGAAAGCACAGTTCCACTGCTCCACAGCTCAGTGCTGGGGGGCTTTATACCCCTCTAGCCCACGCCTGGCATTAGGCATGATGCCAATAGGTTCATGTTTTTGAGCACCAGAGTGTCCCATTCTACTGGCAGTACTTCTCTACGGGAACTAGACAAGACTTAAAATAGCTGAATGCGTCCATTACAAAGGGTGTCCAGAAATATTTGGACATTTTACATGGGTATATATGGATGATTGGGTGTACGATATTACAGAACACCAGATGCAGGTGAAAATAAATACAGAAAAAGGAACAAGCATTTCTTATGAACAAGAAAGCAGTGGAGATCTTGTGAGCTAGTCTGAAGAACAGGTTTCTCCTGGCCAGCACAGCGTGGACGTGTTCAATTCCATCACCAGCAGCTCACCTGATTTACCATCATTAGGCACTGATTTACCAAACCAGGTGTTGGATGAGAACTATAAATAACAAATAGACTCCCATGAGGAGATATTTGGAGATGTGATGGAAAACACTGATGGAAAACATTTTTTTTTATATTAATGTTATGTGTATTTATTGTAATATTAAAGTTTTATCCGGCAGCCTTATGATGCAGTTGGATATAAGAAGCGTTTAACCTTTCATTGCTGTTGTGTTGTCTGATATTTTCTTAAAGAAGCTTAAATGTCCAGATCGTACAAGGAAAAAATAGAATCCAATATCTACCAGTAAGGAGTCAGAATGACTCTCCTCTCATCATTCTGACTCCTTAATAAAGGCAGCCATACTAGCCCATGTCCTTTGGTGTGTTTAACCTTTTATGAAGTGGACAGACTGTTCAACAATGGGGAATTCAGAGGAAGGGGATTTAATAGCTTTGAATCTCATCTCTCATCTGATCCACACACACACTGTTGGACAATAATGCAAGAGTATTGATCTACTGGAACATGAAAAAGAGGTTTTTCTGCAGGTAGAGTGTAGATACATCAATTCCAAGCTCTGTGTTAAGCTTCTGGCCTGTTACCCAGAGCCAAGTAGCTTAGGCTATTTAACTAAATTAGATGTTGGCACATGGGTTTGGAACAAATACCTGGAATGTGTGAGATTGGAAGGTAATCGAGAGTCCTTACCAGAAATACCAGAGCCTCTGAATGGAGAGGGCTCGGACACAGCAGCGAGTCCCACAGCAGTCCTCGTATGAACGGCATCTGTCCACACAAAGGAGATTGAGAGCAGACATGTATAAAGTACTAGAGACACAGTCTTGAGTAAAAGGACAAATGCTCGAACAAAAAAGTGCCTTAAGTAGAAGCAGAAGTGTTCTTTAAGCTCCATACTTAAGTGGAAGTACTAAAGTATTGCAGGTAGTTCATTCTAAACTGTGCTACTTAAGTACTGAAAGTAAAAGTAAAAGTATTGCGTTCTGTAGTTATTACAGAAAGCAGTCAAAAGTCTGAATATCAGTGTTTATATTATTTCAGACTGTCACAGTTCCTCTGGCTGTAGTAGAAGGACAGGACTGTAGAAGACAGAGTTCATGAACATGAGTCTTCAGTTAACTCTCTAAACAAACTCGCCCAAAAGAGAGAATGGCTGAACAGAACGGACTCAACCCGCCACATACAAGAGTTACATCTGTAAAACCAGTGAGGAGAGCAGCTTAAACCCTGAGCTTCACTCTCTGTAAACTACAGCTGAAAGATCTCAAGCCATTCAGACACATACAAGTATTTGAAGGAGGTGAAGCTGGAGGTTCTGGTGGTTCTTCTTCATCTGGAGATAAACTAACAGAGCTCTAGCGTTAGTGTCCTCACTGCAGCAGCGGAGTGAGAGGTAGAATGACAGCATACTCGCTCACGGCTCGATTGCTTATTCTGCCTAATGTTGAGGCGGCTTCATCAAACCCAGTGACAGAGCCATCTAGCACTCTGGCTTGGTGATCATGTGGGTTTGAAATGATTCATACCGTTTTTATAATTGTAGAGAGTAACGATGCAGCACATAAACAGCGTACCGAAAACAATAACACTCCAGTAGATACAGATACAGTATTTTAGTAGTTCTACTTTATTACTATAAATCTCTGATTGAGAGTGAATGTAAGCAATCCTAATATCACTAATACTAATGCCAATATTCAACATCCTATGGGAAATGAACACAAGCAGTTCTTCACCCTTATAAATCCCAGCTATTGATGGCAATTATTTTCCCACTTATAGCTCATTAAAAGCAGTGGAGAAGGTGTGCCCAAAGTGTGGGTTCTATCCTTAGGTTGAAAATACATCATGTGCACGAGCACAGGAGAAGAAATTAGAAACAGCAGAACCTTAATAATGACTGCTCCAAACAGGACATCTTTATGCAAGGTCTAGGGATGCTTTATGTTGGGTCTAACGATGTACTGGCTTGTTAGAACATATATTTTTGGAGGCATAGCATACACAGCTCAGTTATCCTTCCCAAACCCAAAGGCTATCCAATTAGGACCTGTCGTGAGAGGCCAGTGCTCTTTGCTATCCCCTGAGGCACAGAATGACAAAGTGCTTTGCCATGGGTATCCATGGCAATGCCCTAAAACTGAGAGCAACCCAGGCAGAGGGTTATGAATATGAGAAGAGATACTTTCTGGTACTCAGGTGCACTTCGAGTGGAACACCAGTGCCCACGTTATAAGTTTAATCTTCTAGCCATGGGCCTACTGTTGCCCTCTTAATGAGACACATGCACACCACATGTTCTTCCTGCTGCCATTCATTACTTTTTGCAGGTTTGCCTGGTTAATTCTTAGTAAATATCCAAAAAAATGATCCAGGGAAGCTATTATTGCTATTACTTCTAAAGTCGATGCAGTTTTTCCTTGTTAAAGTAGGGTGGCTGTGATCAATGCTGGTCAGTAGTTACTACTTTTCTGCACTGAAACTAAATAGCCAGATGTAAACAAGTGATGCACTGACCTGACATGTAGTTAAATTAATGGCATTTAGCAAACGCCCTTCACTGTCCATGTCAGTCTTAGATATCGTCAAATACAAAGGTCAGTATGGATACCAACACAATACTCAACAGCCACACACACCTATATGCACAATACTCAACAGCCACACACACCTATATGCACAATACTCAACAGCCACACACACCTATATGCACAATACTCAACAGCCACACACACCTATATGCACAATACTCAACAGCCACACACACCTATATGCACAATACTCAACAGCCACACACACCTATATGCACAATACTCAACAGCCACACACACCTATATGCACAATACTCAACAGCCACACACACCTATATGCACAATACTCAACAGCCACACACACCTATATGCACAATACTCAACAGCTACGTACATATCATTGCAATTATGCTAAGACTGTGTATCTCCATCTTTGCTGCTTTTCACTTTTTCAAATAATGAGAATTTGACAGGTGTTCTTTAGAATTGGGTCAAAATTCCATGATGAATGGACCAATAGAAATGCTCCAAAATAACATTTATACAGACTTACATTTCAAATGAAGAAGAATTTTCCATCTGCTGTAAAATTGCTAATTTAGAGCGACAGAGTTTTTGATTATCCTGCACCTGAACATAAAAAAAAAAAAAAAAAAATCAGTAAATGCTCTTGAAAGAGACGGGTCTTCAGTCAGTGTTTGAAGACAGCAAATGACTGCTGTTTAGACACACAAAGAAGTTTGTTCCACCACGCTAGTCCTACACACTGGACAGAAATGGAGACCAGCATGCTGATGAGCTCTGTGGACCTTCCTACTGTTTTGTGTGTTGGTCAATCCAGTGAGTGCTGTCCAACAAACCCTCTTTATGTGAGCACAGAACAGCTACCAGCTGTAGTCAATCATGATCACAATAAACATTAAACAACCACATTGACCATTTGTGACGGGCACAGATGGAATTTGGCTTCCGCATTTATCCCATTCGTGCAGTGAACACACACATACACACCAGTGAAACACACACAGTGGACAGTGAACATACATGCCCGGAGCAGTGGGCAGCCATTGCTGCAGCACCCGGGGGGCAGAGAGGGTGAAGGGCCTTGCTCAAGGGCCCAACAGTGGCAGCTTGCTGAGCCCGGATATCAAACCCACAACACTGTCTTCAATAGCCCGGAGCTCTAACCGCTGAGCCACCACTGCCCCTACAGGAAGTTAAGAGGCCTTGTACTTGGAAAGTTAAAAGACATTTTTTAACTTTCAGAAGCACTGGATTAATAATCTAAGTGGGTGTTTATATATTTTTGACCCTGTATGTATATTTTTGAACTGTGTGGATTTCAGATTGATACAGCGTACCACAATTTTATACACAGCTGATGTAGTGGTCTACTGTGTTTACTAGAAATTACGAGTGTATTGTGGGATTTATTTACAGCATGTTGACTGACCTATCAGTCAGATGGAATGGGTATTGAATGAAGTTTGATCAGAGTCTCTAATGCGAATCCCAACCGTTCACAATCTCATATTTCAGCAGTGACATGGCATCTGGAGTCTTGCCATGGCCTGCGTGTAAAATCGCTCATCTACAGCCTGCTCCAGGCGAGCTGAGGTGCGAATGGAGGGGCTACAGTTTCCTCTGTCGCTGAGCCATCAATTATAAACACAGGAGCTTCTCTTGCATGCCGGCACTACCTGGCATAAAGGACCTGATAAAGGATGCCACGCAAGATAAATAATTCAGTGTTTCTCATTTCGGAGTGTGCCCAGCTGGTTTGTGCGTCTGATCAGGAAGGATAACAAGGCCGCCACTGACTCAGCAAGTGCCCCAGACCCAGGAACGAGCAGGTTCTTTTGATCACGTTTAAAGAGCATGGGGACACTTCACTCCCCTTATGGAGAGAGGCCTGTCTGAGCGATTGAGGCTTCACAGCCTGGACAGCACACCAGTGACCCTGACCAAGTGAAAGGGACAGGATTCTTTCCAGGCCAGTAGAGAGGAAAGGCCAGCTGATGGTTACCAGGACAACAGAAAAAAAGCCCATAGGATTCAAATGCATGTGGACCTGCTCTGTTACAAAACAGCATGTGTACAATGTGCAGATATGGTGCTCATTTTACACTAATCCTCTGATAAATGTTATCTGTAGCTGGCTGTAGCTGCAAGAAACCAATTTTACACAACTGTGATTTATTCTAAAGTTTATCTTTAAATTATCTTTAAAAATATGTATGTAGCTGAAATACCAGATCACAAAGTTCACAGACATACAGTACAGTGTACATTTATTTACTCAATCGGAAACAAAACATAAATATATTAAATAATATATTAAACAGAAAAGTACACAGAATGTGGGTGATGTGTGAGTGATATACTATAGTTATTATTTCTACATATGCTGTCATTTTGCATCTAGTGTGTGTTTAACAGACGATTTCAGAAGTGGTATTGGAAGGTTCTGGATTAGCCATCACAGTGCCTGATGATGTGTTTAAAGCAGGAAAAATGGGTGAGCATTAGGATTGGAGACACTTTGACAAGAGCCATTTGTGATGGCTAGACGACTAGGGCAGAGCATCAGAACCTACCAGAAGTGGTGCAAGAAAGGACAACAGGTGAACCTGTGTGGTAAACATTATTTTGGAGTATTTTTCATTTTTCAGATATTTTCATTTGACCATTCCTTTATGCAAGCGGACAGTTTTACATCTAGTCCTAAATCTCCTGAAAAACAAATAATGTAACACTCGTTTTTACTGGAAATTAAATAAATGAATACTTCAGCGATCAGCCTTAACATTAGTGCCACCTGCCTAATGCTGAGTAGGTCCCCCTTGTGCCACCACAACAGATCTGACCATTCAAGGCAAGGACTCCACAAGACCTCTGAAGGCGTCCTGGGGTATCTGGCACCAAGACGTTAGCAGCAGATCCTTTAAGCCCTGTAAAAGTTGTAAGGTGTGGCCTCCATAAGCATCAATGAGGCTTCACCAGTTGCCCTTTCTTGGTCTATTTTTGGTAGGTACTGATCACTGCATACCAGAAACATCCTACCTGCCTGAAGTTTTGGAGATGTTCTGACCCAGTTCTAAGGTCTAACCACCACAGTTTGGCCCTAGTCAGAGTGGCTCATATTCTTTTGCTTGCCCATTTGTCCCAAACCTTCACAGATGCCACTGTAGGTTTGAAGATACAACCTATTACACAGCGATCCTGATATCTGTACAGTGATACATATATAGATTACACACAGACACAGATTATCTATAGGTGGTCTTAAATAATAGAGTTATGGGCCACAGTAAAGGGAGATACATGGTTCAAGGTAAGGGACAAGGTGTCCAATAAGCACCACAGCTCTGGGGAAAACAACTGCTGACATGCGTGATTGACTTTCCTGAATCTTTAATCAGATTAAGTATTAAAAAGAGATGGAACTAAAAATGCATTGCATTGAAAGATTCCTCAGCCCTAATGAAAGGAAGGAAGGCAGACTCTGACTTGTGGCAACATCACAGGAACAGTAAGCCTTCCTGCACCTGCAGTACTACATGTGTAAAAAATATCCAATTCTGCAGCCTGCCCAGATAGCTGGCCAGATTAGCTTCAGAGCTGCCCACAAAGCTCGCAAATAACACCCTGTAATTCTACTGGCATTCAGGAGTGACAGAGACACTCTGGCCTTGTCAAGGCCTCTTGGCATGAATGCTGGTGACCGGTCACCTGGTCCGTGACAGCTAGAGCAGTGAGCGTCCATCTGTGACGTAAAGGTCAAGCAGTTGCCACAGGTCAGGGAGACAAATAGACACCCTTCAGGTCCACATTCAGCTCACCGTGCAGCAGCTTTCTATTCAGGAATCAGTCAGATACGCATGACCAGCTTGCCAGACTGCACAATGCGTTTAAATAATACTCCACTGTAGGAGCTTGGTTGCAAAGCTTAGACTGTAAAACACTTCAGCTTCTTTTTTAAGACATAACTTAAGTGATTGGTTGAATATCAGGTCAGGATTATTAAATATCATTAATGCTGAGCTGTATCAATAATAAGAGTCCCCAAATGCTGCAATAGGAGAACAACATCTAGAATCCTCAGTAAGACAGAATGGCCAGGCCATATTTTGCCTCTACAGTACTGCATTGTTCACCAGGCCAGGCTTCTTGTATGCATGCTACAATATAGGGACAAAAGTATTGGGACATCTGCTTATTCACTGATTCTTCCAAAATCAAGGGTATTAAAAAGAGTTTTTAATTTAAAGTCTTAATTTGAAATAACTGTCTCTGCTCTATCTCTGCTGTTCAGGGAACACTTTCTACTAGATTTAGGAGCACTGCTGTTAGGATTTGATTGCATTCAGCAACAAGAATGTTAGCGAGGTCAGGATGTTGGATGATCACCACCCCACCCAATTCCATGCATTCGTTAGAAAGGGTGTCCACAAACATTTGGACATATAGTGTATCCCCTGTTTGATTTAGTATATAATGAGTGCACTGCAAAAAGGAATGTCAGCAAACGTAATCCTTTTAAATGTAGTTGAAATCAATGATGGCTTATTTTAAGACAATTATAGAAATAATATAAGATTAATTCATTTTTTCTAATTTATTTTATCGCCTATAATGTCTTATTCCTTTGGCAGATAATTTGCATAATTTAATAAATAACAGATAATGCAACTTATTGCAGCTTCAAACTAGCAAAATTATCTGCCACTGCAATAAGACACTTTCAGTAGATAAACAAGTAAAAATACATTTAAAATATGTGAAATAATGCTATATATATTTTTTTAATAATCTACAAATTAGAAAGAATATCAGATATTTAAAATTGATTCCAGAGAGAGATCAATTTGGTGTACACCACCATTAACATCTATAGGCAACAGATGAAGGTCCAGCATCATAAAGACCTTTAGTTACATTTGTTGTCCATCATAAACAGCCAAACTCACCACAGTCTTTTACTCTCTGATCTCATCGTCTGTTTCACATGGTCAGAAGGCCGTACATGCAGTATTTTCACCTGCCAGTTTCAATAGCTATCTGGATAGATGGACAGAATAAAGGCCTGTCTGATGCACTTACCTTTTGAACAGATTTACTTGGATTCATTTGAATTATTTACACATTACTTTGAATCATCTACAATTTCCTTCACACAACACCAAAGTCACCTGTATGTTTGAGCATCTGTCTTCCTGCACCGAGTGCTCTTGTCTCTTCTTACAGATTACAGTACAGATATATTACCCTTGAATCTGATACACCGCCACTGCTCATGATGAAAGCAAGAGACAGTACAGATCTATTGTGCTGGTTGGGATGAACTTTAGCACAGGGTCCCAGCTCACTTCACTCGCACATGATAAAACAGCTCGGCTTTAAAAGGCCAGCTACAGCTGACTGACTGCAGCCCTGAAGAACATACATCACCTTCACCTCCTCATCTCTTATCCTCCTCCTCCTCCTCCCCTACCTCTCTATGCTGGAACACTACAGAGTTTCCAGCAGAGGCCTAAATATATTCTAATAGGGGTGAAAAAATGGATAATGGTGGTGATATAATGGCTATTTTTTTTTATTAATTATAACATTTTATAATATAATATATATTATATATATTATACATAATATAATATAATATTTATTTGTTTGATTATTTTTCCCCTTTTCCCCAATATGGTACTGACAATTAACCCACTCTTACGTAGTACATAGTGCTGAGGGAAGAAAGCACCATCTACCCCCTCGGAAAGAGCAACAGGCAACTTTGCTCTCTCTGACTCCGGCCGCTGATGGCAAAGCAGCATGGCTCAGGATTTGAACTCACAACCCCCGGGCCATAGTGGTAGCGCATTAGACCGCTGAGCCACTTGGAGCCCTGTCTCATTCAAGTTTGTATAAATAATTAAGTAAATAATTTAGAATCACAACAAATAGAGCACATTGAATTATAGGGGTGGTCCTGAGTGGTGCAGCTGTCTAAGCTTTTCATCAGGAGGTTACAGTTCGGTCCCTGTTGATGTCACAGCTGTCACATCCATGCCCTTCAAGGTAATGTTCACGTGGCATTTTTGACATGCATGAAATAACGCATGGACATGAGTCGCTGTGGGTTTGTTGGGGGTGGAGATTGGTGATCGAGGTTGGTGTAGCCTAGTGGATAACAAACAACACCGCCTTCCCTGGAGTATGGTATTGTACCCTTCTTGACAGACTATGGTTCGATACCCATGTCAGGCAAACACATCACCCTACACTAATATGAGTCCTTGGACAAGACTGTTGCCTACCTGTGTATCATGATTTAAATGTAAGCTGCTCTGGATAAGAGCATCGGCTAAATGCCGCAACGGTAAATTATAATAAAGAAATTATAATAATAAAAAAATGCTATAAAGAACATTATAAACACTCAAATCTATGCTGAACATGTCTGCGACTGTTTAGATGGTTAATAGTTCCACATTAAGCTGACAGACTGCATGAAGGGATGAGACCCGAAAAACAAAACATGCATCTGCTGCTTTCACAGTCTCGGCTGTGCCGTGATTTCATATTTAATTAATGAACATTTCGTGATTCTGTATTCAGCGTAGTGACAGCGTTGAGCGGGCGAGCGGAAGCTCAAGGATAAAGCCAGGATTAAGCAACAGCAAGTCATTGCTGCTCAGGCGGCTCTTCAGTCTGACAAAACGACAGGGAAGCAATATCAAAGGCCATTCTGCAAAGAAGCTTTACCTCAACAGCAGCTTGCTAATGACTGTGACACAGTAATCAAAGTGGGACACGAAGGGAGAAAAACGAGGGAAAGAAATCCTAATTTCAGCCCAGACAGCAGCATCGCAAGAACAACGATTTATCTCCCCCCAAAACAAGCGCAGAGCGCAGGTCTTAATATGTGAAATCTGCATCTGTAATGGTCACACTTTAGTGTAATGTAATGGTCATCTCAGAACACGCTGAACGTCGAACAGCCTGCGCAGAAACAGTTTCTTATAAAAATAGAGATCTCCAGGAACAAAAACACAGATCCATTAGTAATACTTGACAATATTAGCATACTTAATGGGCCATTTAAGAGGCAAAGCCTGAGGGTGGGTAGAGGGGGGGGGGCATTATTATTGCCATTAGGAGAGCAAACAGCATGCAAACACTGGAGTGCCACTTTGTCCAAGTGGAACTCCATCATAGCAACAAAACCCAAAATAGGCTACAAACAGAACATCACAAAGCTCAATCAACCTCAATGCAACATGCCTTTTTACACAGCCTCCTTAAAACCTCCAGACCTTCAGACTTTATATCTGCCTTGTATCCAAATGCTCAGTCTGTCCAGACAGCAGAGGTGCAACATCTCCGTCAACATCTCATGACCATCAGACCTCAATTTATTGTAGTTGATCATGTAGCTGATCTCATGTCAGGTCACAATACTAATCATGTCACGGCTTCATCTCTAAATTTAATCTCATAATTTGTTATAAATTACTAGCTACTATAATTATGAGGTATAAATCTCAACCCACTGCTGACATTAAAATGTATCATGCGTCTGGATGTTGTCTGCATTCTGGAGAGACTTCTTCTCTGCTAGCATTCAAAAAAGACATTTAAGTAAAATATGTCTCAAGCAATACACACATACACACAGACAGGTAGTGAGGTCTAAAAACTGGCTGAGATGGAAGTGGCATTATGTCACATTTACATTTAAGGCATTTAGCAGACGCTGTTATCCAGAGCGACTTACAAAAGTGCTTTGCTATTTACCGAAGAAAAACCCCAGCTAGTTAGAATAGACTAATAATTCAAAGATACCTCTAAATTTAGACATTACTAAACATAAGTCAATAAGGTGACCATAGTACTCAGCTATTCACCAAAGTACTTTTAGAAGAGGTGGGTCTTCAGTCTGCGTTTGAAGACAGCAAGCGACTCTGCTGTTCGGACACCCAGGGAAAGCTTGCTCCACCACTTTGGTGCAGGAAAGAAAAAAGCCTGGACGCTTGTCTTCCGTGGATTTTGAGGGATGGCGGGTCGAGCCGAGGCGTACTTGAAGCTCGAAGGACTTTTGGTGTGGATCAGCTTTTGACCATTGCCATCAAGTACGGAGGGGCTGGCTGGTCCTTTCTGGGCTTTGTAGGCCAGCATCAGGGTTTTGAATCTGTTGTGGGCAGCAGCTACAGGAAGCCAGTGAAGAGAACGCAGCAGTGGAGAGACATGGCTGAATTTAGGAACGTTGAAGACGACATGTGCCGCTGCATTCTGAATAAGTTGCAGGGGCCTGATAAGTTAGGTCCCGTCAATGCAGTGTAAAAAACATTTTAACCTAAAATGAGGCGTCGACAGCTGTTTGTCTGTCCAATTCGTTAAAGTCAGCAAATTAATAGAAATTTAGTTTCAAATTTGGCAAGAAAATGATTGAAACTATACTACGCTCTGGGTAAACGAGTGAGTATGCACATGGTTCCCTAGCAGACACACAAAGAAATATCACACATAGATCCCAGTCGAGCAGAGTAAGCTGTCTGAGCACATGCAGTAGGATTTGGGAGTTACAGAATAACAAAATGAAACTGCCGTGTTTGGACTGTCGACCCTTAGTCAAGTTAGCTAGCAGGCTAAACACCACCGCATAGACCATGTTAACTGAGACTCAAAAGCCTCATATCTGAGAGCACCAAATGGAGTAAATGTTCTCAGGAGTGTTTTTGGCTGGTTTCAGGCTGTTTCAGGTAGACAGGTTCATCCAGGTTGTCTTGCACTTCCTTTTAATAAAACTCAGCACGCCGCTAAACCCACAAGTAAGATGGAATTTAAATTTTCTTTTTAATGATCAGAAAATGTACATATACAGTAATGCTAATGGCATGTGCTCAGTGATGCATCACCCTTGTCTGTGGAGAGAGGCAAGAAGACGAAGGAGCTCAAAATGTGTCAGAATTTTGTTCCTCAACTACGAAGATGTGACCCAAAACAGGCAAAGACAGGCAGCCTCCCTGTTTTCAGAGAGTGACACTAAACTACAGATTCATCCATTTTATTTACTATTGTATAACTTTGCTATTGTCTTTTCCTTAAAAACAAAGGGGGAAAAACACTCAGCTCAGGTCATCAGCAATAATATCTGGAAGCACCTGGAAACAAGTCGAATGGACTGGAGTCTGATTATGGGGAACTCTCATGGGAGGAAAGAGCCTGAGTGACAGCGCAGCACTGTAACGGCTGCCTGTCTGTTTTGGGTCACACCTTCGTAGCTGAGAAACGTAATTCTGACACATTTTCAGCTCCTCCATCCTTCTTGCCTCTCTCCACAGGCAAGGCTGATACATCACTGAGCACATTTCATTAGCATTACTGTATATGTACATATTTCTCTGGTTTATTATTCAAACGTATGCCAGCACATACAAATATAAGCCTGTGTAAAAAAACCTGAACTGTGTAGCTGCTGTCAAATTAAAACGGTAAACTCCAAAAAAATAGCGACTTCACAGGAGAAGGATAATAAAAGCCTTCTTAAATATTTTAATTCCAGTTCATTCTGCAGCGTTTCTATTGGTCCATTCATCCCAAACGTTTGACACAATGTAAAAAACTGAAAACGAACAAATGAAAATACAAGGTTTTTGCATAACAGTGACAATATGCAACAGTGTAACTAATGCATCTTACTGTTTTCTCTCTTATTTATTATTATTATTTCACAGCTTTATAGCTTTATATAGATTTTCTTGACTGGCACAACTCTGATCCTCATGTTAAAATACAGTAAATTTAGCCTAGAATCAAGACTAGCGACTGAACGCTCTTTTATACCTCCACTAATAAAGCATGTGAACACACTACCTCAGTACTCACCAATGCCATGAAGCCCTATCTTCCAAACATTCTGGTGCCTCGAAATGTTGGAGCTATGTATAAAAGGCCTGTGATTTTTACATGGTAAAACGAAAATGTATGAAAATTTCGTACTCGAAAGAGGTGGGTCTGCGTTTGAAGACAGCGAGCGACTCTGCCGTTCTTGACACCCAGGGGAAGCTCGTTCCACCACTTTGGTGCTAGGACAGAAAAAAGCCTGGACACTTGTCTTCTGTGGATTTTGAGGGATGGCGGGTCGAGCTGAGCCATACTTGAAGCTCGAAGGGCTTTTGGTGCGGATCGGCTTTTGACCATTGCCATCAAGTACGGAGGGGCCGGTCCTTTCTGGGCTTTGTAGGCCAGCATCAGGGTTTTAAATCTGATGCGGGAAGCAGCTTCAGGAAGCCAGTGAAGAGAACGCTGCAGTGGAGTGACATGACTGAATTTAGAAACTATGTATAAAAGGCCTGTGATTTTTACATGGTAAAACGAAAATGTATGAAATTTCTCTAGGATTGTGAACTTTAACCACACTGAACAAAATAGTTGTGCACAAATTCTACACTTTTAAATATGGAGGAAAATAAAAACAGTACATAGGACACTGCACACGGAAGTCAAAGCATTCTGCCCCTTGTATTTAACTCAGTTCACAGTTCACAGTAGGCAGCATTGACCAAATGCACTTGTCAGAGCTGTTGGTGGAAATTCTTGCTCTGCAGGAACATTCCCGTGAAACGCTACTGGGCCTTCAGGAAGTGTCAAGATGTCAGAACTGTGAGATCCTGTGGAGTCTAACTTATGGAAAAACACCTTTACTAGACTGTGGCCGCTGCACCCAATAAAAACTGTGCGCAGGCTGTATGCCTCTAATGCGTACACTTTATATACAGTACTTAAATGTACCTATATAAAGTGATATGCAATGTCACATGCAATATACAGTGTGATTAGACTTTAAGACTTTAAGACTTTAAAAGCTTTACTGAATCCAAATGCAGTACAACCGGCCATATGATCATTTGTGCAAAATAATCTCCAATTAAAATCATGGCAACAACCAAAGCTTTAATCAAATGCCTTTATTTTATTCTCGGTTTTCATCTACAAATTATCCTCAGCTTTTAGCTAGGTGCTTTCACTGACACTATCCAGCTACACAATCCATTCTTTCTAAAATGCAAATGATCATACAAATGATCCAACGCTGAACACAAAACACCCACAAGTAAAAGTTACAGCAGCAAGTGAAGAATAATTTGCATAATTGTGTTTTCCCATTAACACTGATTGTGTCTTTAGGACTAGGAAGGCCACTGAGATAATCCATTAAGAAAATGAAGGAACGATCACCGGAGATGCTTGTTTAAGCCTTTATTGCAGAGACAATGATCTGATGATGGTTCTCAGTTGGCTGCTTGGTCTGCAGCAGATAGGATGTCACTCATGTTAGTGTGAAGCATATGCAGCTCTCTCTGGCATTTGCTCCCTGGAGTGGTGTGGCAGAGAATGAGATGGATATTCTGTTATCTCAGCCCTCCAACTATCTCACTCAACTCAGAGTGTGCTCCTGCTGTTAGAGGCATATGCAGCACTGTAAACCAGTCTGAGAAAAGCAAGTGTGCTGCTACTTATCTGGAGAGGAAGCATTCATTTAAAAAGAGTGAACACAAATAAAGAACTAAGCAATAGTAGGTGATTCTATGTGTGAGTGTGGTAGCCTAACTCTCCTGGAGAAATGCCAATATTCACAGATCCTATTCAACACCTCGTTTGTCTAATCAGTCCCTCATTAAAGTAAATCAGGTGGTCTGCTGGTGGAACTGAACACATCCATACAGTTGTTGGAGTTCGCAGAGAAGTCAGGAACCAAACACGGACAAAGGGAAAAGGGTCCAGTATAGTCTTGAAAAGGATTCTCTGAGTAGATCCCTTTGTGGTGCTATATTGAAAAATCGACCAAATAATACACTATATGGACAAAAATATAGGGACACCTGCTCATTCCTGCTCATTCATTGTTTCTTCCAAAATAAAGGGTTAATAATTAATAAGGAGTTTATCCTGATTTTGTTGGAGTAACTGTCTCTACTGTCCAAAGAAGAAGCCTTTCTACTACTTGGAGGAGCATTGCTGTGAGGATTTGATTGCATTCAATGACAAGAGCATTAGTGAGGTCAGGATGTTGGATGTTCACCACCCCACCTCATCCCCAGCTCATCCCAAAAGTATTGAACGGAGCATGATCCATCATTCCAGAGAACACAGTTCTTCCACTGCTCCACAGCTAAATGCTGAGGGGCTTTAAACCCCTCTGGCATTAGGCATGATGTGTGTGGTAAGAGTCCTAATCTATTGTCAATACTTCTATACAAGAACCAGACAAGCTGTGTGTGTGCATTTGCACATCTGTGTCAGCAATGGGTGTAACTAGAAGAGGTGTTCACAAACATGTGGACATATAGTGTAGAACCACTGCCTTAGTGTAATAATCATTGATAAAACTTTTTTTCTTTATTCTTTTAACCAACATATGAACAACTTCACTGACAGAAAAACACACTCTGATTTCTGTACTTATATTTATTTATATTTGAAGACATTCATTTACCTATTTTAGGAATATTCCTTTTAATACAATGTTGGGAGTGGGCTTTACACTACAAGAAATGTCAAAGATATAATGATTTATACCTCCACTATAAGAGGAATACAACTATTTTGATTTATACATCAGACAATATTCTTTTTGAAACCTTTTTGTATTCATTGTCAAATGGTTTTTCAGAAATGAAATATTTCATTTAGTCTGTTATATATTATTCACAGACAAAAGAAAGTATAAGTTTGACAAAGTATTGAACGTTCATTACGTTTTAATACTGCAGTTTGGCCTATCAATGCAGACTATCATTGCTTCTGATTAATTAATTAAGCAAGTGCTCGTCTGACTCGTCTGTATTTTGTTTGTATTGGAACAGTCATTAACCCGTACAAATGTATATTTTTCTAATATTTGTCTAATTCTCATTTGGTGTCCAGACAATGATGAGGGTTCAACATTTTGCTGTAGTGTGGTCCGGTATTGAGAATTGTGACACTACACTTGGTGTAGAAATCAAAATGATGGTACCGTGACTACCCTGGTACTGCATATACCAGAACACAAAAACTACTGGAGAAGCTGCCTGACAGACTTCCATAAAGCTAACAGTGGACTGTTTAATCTGTGATTATAAGAGTGTTGAAACAGATCTGAATGTCTGCATTTACTTCTCAGATAAGTGATTTAAAGCCTCCTTCAACCCACTTTTCCATGTAAAACGATGAATTCTTATAAGGATCAAAAATATCTTAATGTCTTCCTATGTAAGCGCTACAGCAGCACTTTTCTGGAGGATCAGCGCTTTCATTGAGGAGACTGAAGTGGATAATTATCCATTGATGATAACCTTTCCGTAGAACGTGTCTAATTGAAGACTCCATTTACTGCCATGCTTTTAAGGAAAATAGCTGCCTTTTTGTTTAAAGAGCACAGGAACTGGAGATTCTGATATTTACGGCACGTGTTGGCTCAGTCAGGTGTAAAGGATCTCTGCCTGAAGAAACACACTCCTACAGTTAAGCCTAGGACTTTGTCCAAAAACACCCACTACCAGGTTCTGAACTGCAGTGAATAGACGGTAGTAGAAGAATTCCTTCTATTAGCGGACGCAAGCACTTAGAAGACTGAATCAGTTCTCAAATATTGGAGATTTTAGGATATTTTCAGTAGGACTTTGATGGTATAATGAAGAATAATTAAATGTCCTTGGCAGCACTGCTTCACACTCATTCAATGCAGCAAGTGTTAGGGGTCTCACATCACTTGACTTTCCTCCTCTGCTTGCTTTAAGACTGCGCTCGCCTTATATATCCATCTAAAGCCACAAAGCCCTGCAGTCTGTTGTGTAGAGTGCAAATCTTCAGTGCAGATTAGACTTTTTTGCTTTGTTTTCTGTCTAAACAGAGAGTCGATCTCTGTATGAGCTGAAGGTGAGAGCTCATAGTTGAGGAGGAGTAGCAGAAGAAAGACTCCCGCACTAACATATGCCTGCAGAAACAGACTCTGTGGACCAGATCGAGTGCCTAGAATGGCACTTCATTTCCCTCAGCCTCTAATAACTCATGCTGGGACAGGCTTGCATCACCACGCGGACAGCCTGCCTGCCTTGACAGTTAAGATAAGGCAAAGGACAGTGTGCTCTCACTGATGTCAGAAGAGCAGTTTTGCATGGGGCTGAGAGAGTAACTGAACTGAACAAGAAAGCGGCCCTGAAAATGCAAGGCCTATATGCACTAACTTCAATAGTATTTTAGTGCTGGGTGTGTATAAAGTTGGAAATAAATGTGTATGTGTATGCAATGGTTTGGAAACCCCTGTTGAATTCATGGTAATAATAATAATAATAATAATAATAATAATAATGATAATAATCATCATCATCATCATCATCATAGAAAAGTGAATTTCCTGAAGGTTCCCACTGCCTGCTGGGTTGTTGCTAGTTTCTGTGGTGGTTTCTCTAGTGTTGCTGATGGTGGATGCTATTGTAAAATACAACTACTAGAATAAAAACAGCAAATTATGTGGACATACTTTTTCTGAACTGGTTCTGGTGAGAAATCAAACAGAATTTTAAACAATTAGGGCTTTTGTGTGTGGGATGAGGTGTGTTTATGGTGTGGGATGTGGTAAGTTTGTGTGTTGTGTGTTATTTACCTTAAATTCTGTGCCACCTTAATATCAGTGCTATGTTAATGTAAGTTCCACCTTAAAGGTGTTAAAGAGGCCTTTATCTCGAAAACTACGGGACTAGTAAGGCGGCAAAGAAACGGCAGAAATATAAGAAAAAAAAGAAGAAGCAAAATCAGGTTATCAAGGTGCAACAATAATAATAATAATAATAATAATAATAATAATAACCAAACAAATTATCCACAGAAAATCACTTAAATATGACTTTTCTTTGCTAATTTCTTTGCTAATTTGCTAAATGTGCTAAAGCACACTTTATATTTGTTTGCTGATATTACAAAATTAAACATAACACATACATGAATACATTTTACACTATGCATTTAAAGTAATTACAGTGCTCTCTGTACAGAATGTGAACTTCGTAAACATAAAGTCACTCATACATACAGAAATGTTGATTTACAAATTTCAACAAAGCTGACAGATAAGTACTGAGTCGAACAGCTTACTAACTCAAGTTTCATGTACAGTCAGGAGTCAAACTCTTAACTATGCAAATGTACTTCTATTTACAATCCATGGCCAGTGATCCTGTGCTCTGAATCTGCCAGTGTCTTTTTATTTGTAAAGTTATATGTAATGTTAGTTTGTTAGACTTGTTTGCTTTACAACACCTCTCTGCTGTGAATTGATCAATAATGTTAGGTTGAAACTGCAGAAAATGTCATTTGCTGAGTGCTTTAGATTAAAAACTGAATATATAATATACCTGGTTAACAGTTACAATCCTGTGTTTAGTGTAAGGTTATAATTTTAACATTTTAAACATTTTGGTATAATTTTAAGACAAAGTATTAGTATTGATTAACTTCACTGACACAAACTTAAATATGATGTGATACTGAGGTATTGTGTATTCTGCTGATATTGGCTGGACGCCTATGTGTTTAAGCCTCAACTAATTACTATACTTAATTAACAGTAGGGATACAGTTATGTAGATCTGTAACTGTCTCTCCAAACCTAGAATTGAGAATAATAAAACAGACAATATCCACATTTCTCATCTGAAAATTCATCCAGAAAGTGACAAGTACAATATATAATAATAATATAACAATTTGTGTATAGATGTGGAGTGTATAGATGTGGAGTTCTGAATATAGAGGTTTTGAATTTTAACTTAATATATTTTTGATATTTTAAGATAAAAAAAAATGCAAATCCAAATTTTACCCAAATCATCTGGATAACAATATCAACTTAGGCAAAAGTATATCGCCACTGTCTCGCAAAAACCTTGTTTTTTTAGACTTAAAAACACTTTGAGCTGGGCAATATTACAATATTTTATTGTATTGTAATAATTGTTAGAGTGATACATGCTTTTCTAAGCATATTGAGGATACTATTAGTGCTTAATAAACACTGATCAGCTGCAGGTTTCATTATTATAACAGAGTAATTAGACTGGTTTAATTAGATGAACTGCAGCACATTTTAAATAAAAACCACTCTATTCAGTATGGGGGAGGATCTGAATAGTAGTTTTTAAGAATTTGTCACTACTGATGTGTTTAGTCTTTGATTTGTGAGGTCTTTTGTCTGTAATTACATGAATTGTGTGTTTCTTCATTGTGTATTGTTAAAAAGTCTTAAAACATGGTGGTATAGTGTTTTATCATATCGCTCAGCCCTAAATGGAAGTCAAAGATTTTATTCCAAGTAATTTTGTAGAATTTCTATTGGTCTTTACATCATGACCGTTAAACATGACGTAAAAACTACCAGATTCAAATTATATCAAAAAGTGAAAACTAGTAAAAATTGAGACTTCAATTTGGTGATGAAATGCAATCGAAGAACTACGCCTGTCCATAATTGTAATGTTCTATGTCCATTATTGTAACTGTAATGTGCATTACAGCCATTGACCTCATAAAATGAGTAAAGTCAATATAGACGTAATGTAAACAGTGAGCTGAAAACAGTCCACCTGCCGCATGTGATTGGGGCAGGGGACTTCCATTGTGCAGCATACAACACTCCGCTAATGCACAGCAAAAAGTGATGAGCTGATGCTCTGAGAAGACACACCCGGGGAGTTGATAAATAGGGCTGTGAATTGGTGCTGTGACTTGAACCCAGCGGCAATGATTCGACACACGCACCTGTCCATGAGAGTAAAATCAGTAATCCCTTTCATCCCCCCACTGCAGCGCTGGGTCTATATCAGATTTGAATACAGGCATGTAGAGCTGCACAGTAAAATCATTTATGGTCTGATGCCAGACATGGCCAGGGTCACCTCTCATCATCTCAGAAAGGTTTTAAGCAGTGTTTTTCGTCCCCGTAATGCAAATGTTTAATCTTTCAGAGGGGGAGGGCTGGAAATGGACTGTGAGAGAGACATGAGCAGAGTGTTGAATCATCAAAAATAAAGAGCTCTGCTTAGTGCGCTTTTCTCACTGCCTGCCAGATTTAAACTCCTGCCATATGTTTCCTAGTAGTCCATAGAAACAGCCAGTAACCTAGGCTACGTCTTGGTGGTTACTGCAGGACTGGATGTTGTCAATGCGCAAACTGGTGTGGTAACTGTATGCAGCAGAAAAGTGGTTCATGCAAGTAATTCCAGCTTTTTTGAAATTCCACATTTTTAGGTCCCCAAAAATAAGGATATTTGGTCACCCTAGTTTACACACTACATCAAAATCATTTAAAAAGCAGGTATTTCTTTATTTTTGTCATGGCATGTGCTCTAAAAGTGGTTTCTATGTCTAAAACACTAAAACTCAAGTAGGCTTGTGATTTTGTGGCATCCACGGATCCAGTGGTCAGACCTATCGTGGTGGCACAATGGGAGCCTACTCAATATTAGGCAGGTGGTGCTAATGTTATGTATCTCTGTATCTATATTATTCAATTTAATTA
This sequence comes from Salminus brasiliensis, assembly GCF_030463535.1. Taxonomy (NCBI): domain Eukaryota; kingdom Metazoa; phylum Chordata; class Actinopteri; order Characiformes; family Bryconidae; genus Salminus; species Salminus brasiliensis. Next base: position 11,929,192 of record NC_132882.1, on the reverse strand, counting down.
CAGAAACCTTCTGGGTTTGTTTATAAAGTGCTTCTTCTGGAAATGAGTGATTGAGTAATGAAGGAGGGCTATTAAAATTGACTAGTGTTGCTCACAGGCTCAAATGGCTTGCTAAAAGGGGTAGGTCCCATCATTAACCTCTATTCTTTGTTTTTGTTGTGTTTTAATAGAAACTAACTGAACATTATAGGATTTAAAAACAATGTACAATGTAAAACCAAACTGGTCAAGTGTTTAGTAATGTACAGTGAGGTCCAAAAGTCTGAGGGCACATTAAAATATGATTTTTGCACTTAATTTTGGAAATTAACAATGTTGTAGAACCAAAGTTTTGCACCAAATACTACGAAAATATTCATGTTAAAATTAAAAAATATATATACAATTAAAAAAAATCTACATTTTCAAAGACTTTCTACTTCTCACTCCAATTGTTAAGATGGTAAAATATGTTTTTAATAAAACACTTCATATTAAATTAAAAAGGAATCCAAAATAGGAGCATTTTCACAAGAGCTTTCACACTTTCAGACCCCAGAAATTATTATTGGATTTTTGGGCTTTACAGTGCATAACCACACTTTTTTGATTACTAATATCAGATGTCAGCCTAAGCTTTATGCTTCCAGGGCAGCTCGAGCCTAAGCTGGAGCAGGGCCAGGTCTGCCACTTGTTGCCAGGGAGATCTGGTATTATCTCATTACCTAGACGAGCTCCTCTTATTTGTGGATATGCTCCTGTGTTAATGACCAAACTCAAGACACCCGAGGTAGCAGCCAGTGAGGACAGATATGCAGGATTAAATCAAGGGGATGTGGGCTGTCTCTGTGAAGCCAGTGTTGTATGTTCTGCCAATTCTAGGAAACACTAAACCAATACTGTAAGTGACTGTACAGCACTTACAGGGGCTAGTTGGGCTAAAGCACATGTGGAAGCTGAAATGAGTAAAAGAATAAACGCATTATCTTTACGTGATCCAGAGAACCGTGTCTATAAGATGCAAAACCAGAATGTACTTACATGAAGTACGTGGGGTATCCTTCTTGAAAATACCAGCAGTACTTCTTAGCCTCTATACACTGGAATGAGAAAAAAAGGATTTAGCCTAAACAGAGCATCATTCAGTGAATTTAGCAATGTTTAGTGTTTTAACAAGATAAACCTCAGGCTGAAAATCAAGGCTTATTAAACAAGAAATAAGACCTATCCTATAGGATTCTATTCTGGGCTTTTTGCTAACCAAAGATTAAACTGTGATTAACAGACTCTACCAAACTCTCTCAAGTGATTTTCTCAACTCCTCAATGCAAACCCAAGCTACGTAAATTAACGATGATGAAAACAGCAGCTTGGCCACTGTACACACTACCAAAAAAGTCTTACAAGATTCAAAGTTTTACAGATTCAACAAAGATATACAATGCTGAATCATTTTGCTTAATTAATAAATGTAAAAACTATATTTTTGTGTCTCTTTATCTAGGTTTAGGGCATGCAAATGTGATTCACAATTCACAATATTTAAGCAGAAATACAGAAAGCTGTAATAGGTTTGCACATTTACTAGCAGCACTGTTTAAACTGTAAGGAACAAATTGTACTTGACATTTTAACAATGTTTACATTAGGGTGACCTTTTGGCCTTAAAAAATGAGAGCAGGGGACATGAGGGTGGAACAGTGCAGTCTGTAAAAAGCAAATGTCAACATGAAATAAACAGCAAATCCCAAAATTATTTTTTTGGCAAGAGAATGTCTGAAAGTCTGTCGCTGTACAATCCCACATTTCAAATGATTCACTTTAAGACAGAACCTTAGCAGTGAATTTTACAGCTAATATTTAAGCTAAAATTCAAGCTGCATGTGCTTTGTTTCCCTAAGCCAAGAAATACATCATTTTGTACTGTCCTTTTCAGACTTCATGCTAATAAAAAATTCAACTGTGAATAACAGGCTCCACCAAACCCTTTTCAAGTGATTTTATTACACTGCAGCCCCCCTCAGTGTAAACCTGAGCTTAAATAAAGAATGATGATCAAAAATAGCAGCTTGGACACTGGCCAGACTACCAACCAAGCAACTCAAAAGTTTGACATATCCGAACTCAACGCCTACACACAAATAAAGTCACTGCGTGACCGGCTCTCAATGAAGGATCCTGCGCTTTAATTCTGACAGCAGTGGAATTGGGCATGTACAGTAATGTCCATGTCTGTGGAGTCCAACCATCTGTCAGAGTCCATCACTTTGGGAGACACTCGTGAGAATCTAGTCTAGCCTCTGAGCTCATGGTGCCGAGAGGAAATCCTTAATGGGCCACAAGCAAGCACTTCACAGACAGCATGACAGCAAGACAAACTCCCACAAAGAGCGATCGAGCATCCGTTCAGAGACTTGTTCACCGCAATCAGAGTCTGAAATGGTAGGCTGAAAGTGTGGGCTAGTGTTTGGATACATTTTCATTCGCCACCTTCTTTTTATGGAAACTAGCAGCACAGAAACAGAGACAGACTTAGAGAAAGAAAACAAAACAGGGACTGCCAGATGATAGCCAGAAGGGTCGTTCTTTTAGCCAATGCAATGGCTTGATATACTGTTACATATATATACATACACAACAATAAGACAACCTTCCAACACTGATGTAAAGTCATAAGATTCTCTGGTTACACTGGCATCTGTCAAGAGGTGGATCAAGAGGTGGAGCAAGTGAACAGACAGGTCTTGAAGGTGGTATATAAAAAAGGGAAAATGGGCAAGCGTAAGAATCTGAGCCACGTTGACAAGGGTCAAATTGTGCTGGCTAGACTAGTGGGTCAGAACATCTCCACAACAAATTAGGAGGGTCTTGTGGGGTGTTCCTAGTATGCAGTGGTCAGTACCTACCAATGACTGGAGAAAACATGGACAGCGCATCATCTCTCAAAAGTGAAGCAACCACAGGTCCTTCCCCATATGTTACAGTTACACTTGTGACTGACAGCCTTGGCTAGAAGGGACCGTCTGCAGGACCTGCATCGCATCCTTTCTGTTCATTACATGCAGTAGCTGAGTTGTAGTGGAACTTACTGAAACATCACACTAACTGGACAAACTGGGAATCAAGGGCAAAAAATCACTCTGCTTCTGCACTGTAAGCTCAGTGAAGGCGGTCTGAGACAAGCTTGGTCTGGGAGAAGAGGGCAGGCGTAGGTGACTCTGGCTCCCCCTCTGCTCTCTACTGTGCAGACTCTGATTACAAATTTGGACAGTGCAGAACATGGTGGACAGTTTTGGCTTTATTTTTATAAAACAGAAAGAAATATGACCAGAAGACAACCAGAGAACCAGTGACAGAATCATGGGTGCCTAAGGCTCACTGATGCATGTGGGGAGCAAAGGCAAATAGCCCATTTGAGCCTACAGAAGAGCTACTGTAGCACAAAAATGCTAAAAAGTTAATGCTAATGCCTAGACTGGTCAGTGCTGTTTTAGCAAAATGAAGGGGGCCTACACAACAATAGGTAGGCGTTTCTGTGGTTTCTAAAATGTTTCTAAATATCATAAAAAAAAAATAAAACGAACAAATCTAATAATAAAGGTGGGGAAAGTGACGTAGGTAGAAAAAAGAAAAGCCCCTGAAGCCAATATAACAGTGTCCAAAAAAAATGTGTTTCTTCTCAAAATAGCCAAGATAAAGCTATTAGATGAGGCTGAAGAAATGGGAATTAAGAGCCAGCCAATGATTTGTGTAACTTCTAGATCAGAAGTCCCCAACCCTGGTCCTGAAAGAATTTCCTCATAAAGATGATTTCAGTTGAAGTCCTGTCACGTTCAATTCCAGCATCCTCTGCTGTATCCTATAAGATGTAGAATAACCGAGGTTACTTGCAGAATCGTTTATAAAATAGAATATTTTAGGATTCACTGATGAAGCAGATTTTTTCTGCCTTATCTGTTGCAAAGCCATGTTAATCTGCAATTTCATCAGATAAAATAACAAAGTTCAAACTGCAAAAGCAGAGACCAACTGAGGGAAAACATGTTTGTGTGGATCAGTGAGCCAATCCCTCAAGATCAGCGACCAGGCCAGGTCAGTGACCCTCTGGCTCAGTGAGGATAAAAACTGAAGCTGACAGTCCTAAACAGATCCATCGTTCTGATGTTTATCACAACCACCTGGGCAAAGCGGCAGTGTCAGCTGCTTTGACTGGATAATGGCTTAAGTGTTAAAGCTCTAGTAGTTCACAGTGCATCCTGTAGCTTCAGCACACGTAAACATTACTACTGTCTATTGTACAGGGTCAGAGGTCAAAGGAGAAGACTGAGTGATAACAAGCAATAATCTTGGAGATTAACGTCATATTAATGTCAATTTCTCAATGTTAGACAAATTGATTTGCTTTACCATCAGCAATTTTAAACCGGGAATGCTCTTGGAGTAAGACAGCGGGCTCAATTAATAAAAACCACATCACCAGGTCTGCTGTGAGGTTAAGATCAGGTCATCAACAAATAATGAACGCACACACTTTCCCTAATACACAATACACTATATGGACAAATGTATTGGGATGCCTGAACATTGCTTCTTCTATAATCAAGGATACTAAACCACTGGACTACTGTTACATGGTATGATGGCATTCATCAACCGGAGGTCAGGATGTTGGATGATTACTAACCCACCTCATTCCCAACTCCCCAACTCATCCCAAAAGTACTGAATAGACCATCATTCCAGAGAACACAGCTCCACTTCTCCACAGCTCAATGCTGGGGGGCCCATACAGCCCTCTATCCCACACCTGGCATTAGGCATGGTGCCAAAAGTTCATGTTTATCTGCTCCAGAGAGTCCTAGTCTACAGGCGATTCTTCTGTACAGGTACTAGACAACAAGCTGCATCTGTAGATGTTTCAGCAATGCATGCAACTAAACACATTCATAGGAAGGGGTGTCTACAAACATCAGGCACATTTTTATCTGCCTGGACAGATCATCATGGCCAACACTGCAACTGCAGCTAAGAAGAATTTTACTTTCTTGAGGATTTCAGACCACAAAATGTATTGAAACGAGGCACAGCCAGTCAGATCACCAAGGACAAACAGTGTCACTGATGTGAAACACTGAAAGCTATTTAAATACTAATAAGAGAGGGCTTCGAGTCTCCGCAAGAAGTATACAGAGCCCTTGAGTGAGTGAGTGTGAGTGAGTGAAGCCCTTATACATTTGTTGCAGAGACGAGGTTCGTCTGGCTTCGGCAAATAAAATGCCGTAATTGTGAAGCAAACGAACAAGGCAGATGTCACAAACATGGCAGCGTTGCGAACTCCCCACATCAAATGACAATGCATCCCTGTGACTGGCTGGGGCTAAGGAGGTAGTGTGTTACAGCATGCAGCCCTTTTTTAATAGTCATGAAAATGATCATAAAATGTCATAGCGCCCCCTGCAGTACTGGAGCACCCACACTCGACAGCCAAAATGTAACCGCAGCAAGAATGCAACCTTATAAGCTTGTAAAGGTGGGTTCGGCTTTGTGTAGCCATCACTAGCTTTGTTTCACACGACAGATGCATAAGCTGCATTGCATTAAAGGAGAGATTATTTTGCTGCTCTGTCATGATTTTAAAGAAAAATGAAAAAGTCAATTAAAAAGGTTTTGTCAGTGGTTATAACGCCCTATATGTCTGGATGCTTTTTTTCTTTTACTGGGTCTGATTTTAAGATGTTCAGCTCATTTCTAAGTGCTGTCTATTAATATGCAATATCTTATTAACTTGTAGATTAAATTCAGTTATCAAAGTGGTAAGGAGAGAGTGTCGCTGCCATTAGGGACTTTATGAATAGGACTTCATTATTGTGTTGAGATTAAAGTATATTAATACTAGGGGTGTAATGGTACACAGACGTACCGTGCACCATGATTCACAGTCATACCATGTTCTTTTGTATTTATTTAAATAAAGTAATTAAATGTTTTTCTAAATCACAACGCATCTGATCTGTAATATTTCCGTTCTGTGTCTATCCAGTGCATGACCAAAAAAGCTCATTCCCCAATTCAAGACAGCCACAGGTTGGGGGTGCTGTGGTTACATGCTGAGTAAATGCAGAGCAAGCCAACCTGAATGAACCAGTCTACTAAATGACAGTCCCAAACACTTCTAAGACCATTCAATCAACTTTGTGCTCCTAGATATGAGGCATTATCCTCTAAATGTGTGGGATTCGAGCTCAGTTAATTGGAACACAGTGCTATGATGTTTAGTCTGCTAGCTAACTTATCTAAGTCTAGACAGCCAGATAAGGGTCTAAACATAGCAGAACTGGGCTCATTTCGCCATTTCATTACTCCCAACACCAATCGTTAGTAATCAGCATCTGCACTGGGTTGTCTGATACTCGGTGGAGCTGTAGCCAAGCTAGATAAGCTTAGAGAGAGACAACTACACTACCATTACCATAACAATACTTCTAAATCCACTACAATTCCCACAATACCATGCAAATACCATGTAACATCTTGCTAACCGCCTTAAAGCTTAGGGATTCTGGGTGGAACTCACACTTGTTAGTTGTTGTTCTGGAGATGTTCTGACCCAGTCGTCTATCTAGAACATCACAGTTTGGTTCTGGTCAAAGTGTCTCAGATTCTTACGCTTGTCCATTTTTCCTGCTTCAGCACCTTCATCACCGTCAAGAACTGACTGTTCACTTACTGCCTAATATGTAGATCCACCCCTCGACAGACAGGAGCCACTGGACCCAGATCATCAGTGTTGATTTTAATGTTATGGCTGATTGCTCCCCAAAAATTTAACAAATAAAAAAACACATTCATTTTGGAAAAGAGAAGAGAGGCTCCCAGCTGAATGTAATAAAATGCCCTTTCCTGTCTGGGTTCCCTAGATTCTACTCATGTGGATCCATCAGCTAGTCAGCTCTGCCAATAGATTTACTGAGGCCATGAGAGTTTGGTTCTGCATTATGTTCAGCAATCCTGATCCACCACATGGACGCTTCATCTACAAGCCAATCCCAGTTGACAGTTCAGTAGAATTGCGCATACCCTTACACCCCTTATTAATACATAGTGCTTTACTGTTTTCATGCACAAATGGCAACATTTATGCCCCATTAAACACAACTACAGGGCCAGAAATGTTGACCATGGTGTCATTTCTGCATCCTGCCTGTGGGTATTTCTAATGCTTTGTGGAAGGTTAAGTAGAAGACCAGCAAGATGACTGCTGACGAACTACAGCAAACCAGAGGCTGTTTGCTGCAGAAATTGTCCAGTGGTTTCTACAGAAAGGTTTCTTCAAAGTCAGATTTGAGGTAAAAATGCTCTGTAATTTTAGCTTTGACTAAAGTGTTAACCATACACTGTTAAAGGTATAAGATCCTTGATGAATGTTGGGAGGTTCTTCAATTTGAAACTGTAGAAGAATGTGCTTAACGTGCTTTAGTGAAGCTTTAAGAAAAGGTTTTTAGAAGAAAAAGGTTCCTTGAAGATTCCTCAAAGCACATTAAAAGGTTCCTCCACAGTTTAATACTGAAGAAACCCCAAATGTTCCTCAAGGATCTTATACTTTTAACAGTGTACAATCAGCTGCAATCAGCTGAAAGAGGAGAATAAACTTAAAAAAGGCATCTTTTTATCTTCTAATATTAACTAACCTATGTTCCTAGTAAAGCAAGGTGGAAACACTCGCATACGGATCCATCAGAGACTACTGAAAGCAAGCAAGCTGTATTCTATGCAAAATTTAGAAAGCCACTCTAAGCAGTCTGCAAAGATGCTATCATTTTCCATGCTGGGAACTTTAAAGGTCTGCTGATGTCCTTGAGTTAAAAGTCAGCGCATTTAGATTACTCTGCATGCCTCTGACGATATCTCCTCACTGCAGTGAAACAGCACAGTGAAAAGCTTACCGTAGAAAAGCAGCTCTTTTCTCTGTTATCAAGGAGTAGGAGGGAATCGTGCCTTCTGCTTCATTGCCAGAAATAATTTATGGATGAAGATGATGTACCAATGTGCAACTGAGGACTGGAATGTTTGTTTGATTGAGTCTGTTGTTCTCACTTGTTAGAATCAAAGAATGGCTTGTCAGTAGGGTTGCAATATTTTGTGAATTTCCAAAGTTTACCATGGGAATTAATGGGAAATTATGGGAATTAATGGGAAATTATGGGAATTAATGGGAACAAAATGGGAATATTCTAAGCTAAATGTGAGAAACTTACATATAGTTGGTAAAAATGTACTGAAGCATAATCTTGGCTAAAATAATTAGATATGATACCAAAACAGCTGAATAGCAAAGCTGCTCCTCAATCCCAGGCAAATGGCGCATTACACACTGCAGGGCTATTGAGACCACACCTCCTGCATGCACTGTTCATTCCACCATCACAATAAGTCTCAATAGTATGATATATTTCATTTAAATTGTCTAATATTTCCTACTAATTGGAATACATTCCCCTAATTTCCCCAAATTCCCATAATTTCCATGGAACGTTAACATTTTGGAGTATTTCTGAAGTTCCAGAGCTAAAGTTACCATGGAAAGATAGCGTTGCCGTAATTTACTGGATATTTATCGGAAATGTTCCACCCCATAGCAACCCTACGTGTCCGTCTGGCTTTCACTGTATATCAACAACAGGATCAATTTCAGATCCGGTTATTTGGAGATATGTTCTGGGAATGTTGTGGTGAGCTTTTCATGAGGAACGAAGAGAGACTTGGTGATGGATCAGCAGGATCACTCTTGAGAATATGCAAAATTTCAAAACAATAGAGGGTCTAGAAAAAACACACCTGTTAGCACAAGAAGGAACTGGTGTGGATTCTGTCATTTGTAACTGGGGTTTTAAGAAGAACAGAAAGAAAAGGTGTGAATAAGTTAAAGGTTATGGGGACCTTTGTGCAATGCGGTTTGCAGCTTCGCCACAGTGCCAGAAGCAACCTGATACTCCCTCCTATAATACAGATACTCTGTCAACAGCGTAAAAGGTTATTACTGCCGTCTAATGAGACTACAACAGGAATGGGGTTAGGAAAAGTTCACAGTCACTCTTAACTCTTGTAAATCAGCAACTACATAGTGTGGCCTGCATCAGATTCAAAACCCTGGCGCTGATATACAAAGACAAAAATGGACCAGCCTCCTGTAGCTGACGGCAATGGTCAAAACCTGATCTGTACCAAGAGCCTTTTGAGCTGCAAGTACAGCTTGGCTTGACCCATCATACACCAAGATGTATGAAAAAACAAGCATTTAGACTCGTATCTGTCCTGGCACTGAGGTAGTGGAACAAACATCCCCCTGGGTGTTCGAACGGCAGAGTTGCTTGCTGTCTTCAAATGCCGGCTGAAGAGTCAATCTCTTTTAAGATGATCAAACTCAGCACTATTCCTGCACTTATTAAAGGCTTAAGATGTTCTTTACACATGTTCTTAGATTTTTATGACAATCAGACAAAGTGTAGTATACGTTGATAATAGATAGATATACAGATAAATTATGGATTGAAAGTATCCATACTGACTTTCGTATTTGGCAGTATCTAAGCTTGAGGCATCTTTTGGATTCTAGCCCATTCACGCTAGCTAGGGATATTTTCTGAGAACAGCAAAGACCTTTCTCGGTCCCTCTATGATAAGAGTATCTGTTAAATGCCAGAATTGTGAAGGTAAATTTAAGAGTAACATGATCTTTTTACCCATCAGTGCCACCGCCAGAGGACCAATTAATATTTATTATTAGTAATAGTAATCATTTTTCATACCTGGAGTCACCGAGCAATGGGAAGACATCAATTATTAGAATTTCATATAATAAAAGAATTGTAATACCTGCCTTATATATATATATGTGTGTGTGTGTGTGTGTGCGGGCATGTTAATAGGTATGACCAGGAATATTTGTGTAGAGGCACCAGATATGTGGGATAGGTATGCTTGTGTTGCTGTTGTTTGGATATTCTGTTGATCTTTTTAAAGTGGTGGGGTCAAAGTGGTTCTAAAAAAAGGTTGTTGACCATATTTTCTTGCAATTGTGAGATTAGTTTTAATAGATGCTGAAAATTCTTCCAATTTCCAGTTTTCTACAAGTAAGCTTTCCCAAGGTTTCCAGTTCAGTAGAAAAACTTTTTTGGTTATAGCTATTAAAAGTGTTCTACTTTCTTCCACGTTAAGGTGAACTGCGGTCGTCACCTAGCAGACAGTGTGATGGGGATAGGGAGGTGGGTTGATTTAACAGTGGAGTTCATTGATTTATAACAAGCAGCCAGAGGTGTTTGATGGGTGTGCAATACCATAAGGCTTGTATAGAATTGTATATATAATGAGTATTTAATGAGCATTGAATACAGACTTGAGAGTCTACTATTCCCATTTCCCACATAACATCTGCCCTGTGTAGTGTCCTCTGTGAATGACCTTATACTGTATAAGATAGAGGTTATTGGTGTTGGTGTTGGTTGTCATGTTTTCTTCATAATTTGTGTCCAGACGTCAGCAGTAGGAGTACCTAAGGGACCTTATTCCCACTTTTTCATTAGTACAGAGATTGTTTAATTGTTGGTTTAATTAAGAATCTATACATTTTACATAAGGCTTTGTTTGAGTCAGAGATACTAAGGGAATTCTGAAATTGAGTACTAGCTAGAGACATTTTCTAAAAACAGCAAATCTGAATAAGATTGTCAACTACATGTCTCACACGTAAATGTAAAAGAGTACATTTAAAAAAAAAATGCTCAGAATCCCCTTCTGGATTACCTGTCCATGTGCCGTGTCTTAAACAGTTGTGTTGTGTTGTTTTGCAAAGGCAAATAAGCTGCTTGTTTAATACTCTTCTACTGTAGAGCTTTCTACTCTGACTAACTGATAAGGACACAATAGTGTCAGATTCAACACCAACATTCATCCAGAGTACAGGCGTTCCTCACTGGGGTAAACAGGCTGAATGAACAAGGCACCCATACAATGAGTGTTTTGTCACCATGTTGGTCACAGGCAGAATGATCAACAACAGGCAACGACAGCAGAAAGTTTCTGGCAGAGGAGGTTCAGCGAAAACCAGCAGGACAGAGCCAAGTCCACTCACTGGGTTGCCATGTATCTGGAAAAGAAACAACGCTAGACCAACATCACAACCAGCGAAAGGGACGAATGCCAGGAAAACTAATAGGCTAGCTCTTTGCTCCACTACACCAAAGAGACTCTGAAAAGCCTAATGCATGCAAGGAATTGCAAATGTTCTAATTGTATCCTGTCTTTGATGCTTCGTGCACTTTGCCTGCTACTTTGCATCTGTAGAGGCTGTAGTGATGGTTGGATAACAGACTTCAATATGGAAATTCATTTCAGGGAAGGCTGACCAAGTCTGAACATTGGAAAAATATTCTGCATTCCTTTAGCTTGGAAATCCTTCCAAGAATCCACCAAAAAGAGTAATCCCAGCGTGTGACAGCACTTATTTCATGCAGGTTATTTTCTCTTTTTGGAAGTAGTGAGTTAAACAAGCTCATATGAGTTAAACAAGCTCATATGTCATAAATTACCTTGCTATGTGAACAAGCCATCGCCCAAACCACCCAAACCGTCAACACCATCAAACCAACGGGCGTCTGCTAGCCAATGTAACTAGCCAGTGCTCTCTTCCAAGCAGAGACATTATAAAAAAGATATAATAATTAAGTCTATAATCAATTATAATTATCATAAAGAGACTATTCACTGTATTATGTTTCTCTTCTGACCAAAATTAAGAATTTTGGTCACAAGATACATTTGTTTGGTGGCCTAAGCCAGGGCAATATTTTATATCTCTCTACCTCTGGCCAACCTGTATCTGTCCACAGTATCAGCTGGGAATACTAGCTGGGGGACACTACTACCGCACATTATTTTGACTTGTGGTGCAGGGTTGATTTTACAGCCATCATACCCACATCCCGTCAGCTGCAGCAATCCTCAATTGTGGTTCCAATGGGTAAAGATAAATGAAAGGAGAGTGGCACATTCATAAAACATACCCAGCCATTTCTCAATCTCTCATCCTTGTAGAGCTGAGCAGTGGCCCCAACCAAGATCTATATTACTCTCAGATAGCTGTCAGGCGTCCGGAAAAAAACGAAGCTATAAATTCAGCATTCCCTAGGTTTTTGTGAACCTCTTCGAATGTTCTCCTACTCTCCTGTTGTGGAAGCTGAAGGCAGTGAGCTGACTGAAGTTACGCATCATCCAGCATTAGGGAACGCTCCTCATTCAAATACTCCAAGGAGATTTCTGCAGATGAGTAGATACGATCCAGGGAATTTATTCACCACAGTTTCTTTTTTTTTAGTCCGCAACAACCCCCCCATCACTGCACAACAAGGAAATCGATCTATCCAGCAGTCCAAGTGTTGATTCCATTAGTGAACACAAGCAGACCAAAGAGGGCAATTTCACCCTGCCCGGCAGCAGCAGCAGCAGCTGATGACTGAAGGAGTCGTCGCTAACCCTTCAAAAAACATTTCTCCACAGATTAGCACCGTTTGTCCACAGCGTCACTGTGCTTTGCCCAAAGCCATGAGTACTTTAGCTCAAAGACAAAGAGCTGGACACATAACATAGACCCTACTTAGCACAAACAGCAGTCAAAGTGTGGCATTTAACATGAAGGCTGGCCATATTTCATAGCACAAGGAAATTCAGTGAGATGGATTTTGTGCACACACGACTAAGGTGAAGCTAGCGTGGACAAATGGGTTTACACTCTTAAAAATAGAGGTGTTAAAGGGGTCCCTAAAAAGCAATGACATTAAAGAACCACTTTTGGTTCCAAGGGGTGTAAGGGTACACAAACCTCACGATTCCATGGTTTGGACCTCATGGAGTATGGTACAACAGGGGAGAAAATACCAAAAATATAAGATTATCTCAGGCTTATTTTCATTTAAATTGAAGAGAGTCATGTAAGTTAGAGTTTGTTAAATCTAGCACTTTATAGCGCCGCCTTGAGGTAGTTAATGCAGCCTGTAGTGTGAAGTGTAAACATTAGTATGTGTTTTTACATCCTCGCCCTCATCCAATCCACCATGATTTCTTGAGAAATAAGATGTTAAAGTCAGAATTTCTGTGAAATACCCATTAATTATCAGTGGTGTCAAATCCAGAGATGAGAACATTGAGAGATAAAGAATAAAGAAAAAGAATAAACAGCATCTGAGTCTCTCTCTCTACAGGGTAGCGAAAAGGAGGAGGAAGGGAGGGGTGGGTGTTCACACAGGACTACAGTTCCCACAAAACCATGCAAAATAACAGAGAAATTACCATATTTACCCTAACAGCATGTACCATGTATTCGAGCTGTGACCCCCGTACTGTGACAGTTTGGTACACTGTAAAACCTGCACTGCATACTGAATTAATTAAGTTAACCTCCCTTAAATACTACAGAAAGTTAATGGGATTAAGCCAAACTGTGTGAATTTATTCAGTTGAGTTATGTGTCCCTTATGATATATATAACCTTGACTAGTAATACTCATGGTGCTCATGGCACCATCTATTTGCACATTGGGCCTGTCTAACCAAAAATGGTCCTTCTAGGGCATCCCTCAAAGCACCCTTTGTAGCACCTTCATGTATAAGAGGCTATAGTGGGGATTTGGTGGGCTTTGACAGACCTTTCTTTCTGTGAGTTGCATTATTTTCACATATTTTGACTGAAGTAGCTGACACAGGCAGTCTAAATCAGTCTGCTTCATCACGCTGGGAGTAAATTGAATTTTATCAGATCAGTCAGAGGTGCAGGTTTCAATTTGAGAACTTTAATTATTCATCAAAGCAGAGAAGCATTGAGGAATACAACTCACATGGTAATCTGATTATTACACAACTGGAGTGGAGGGGTGCACCCTCTAAAGTCTACTGATTATCATCTCATTTAATGGCTGACTGAACCAAACAACTGCTGTGTGACAGGTGCCGTATTCAGAGGTGCAGCACAGAGGGGTCAAACGATGAATACGGTTGATTCTGTCTCACAGCACCAGTCACAAAACACTCCTTTTACACCACTGTAAACTCCACCTCCATCTAGGGCTGGGAGATATGGTATAAATACTGTCATAAATCATGATATTTAATGACTTTTTTCATGATACACAATATTTATGACAATACATGTAAATCACAGACTAAAAAAATCAGCAGTGACAGATTCTTATAAACTGCTGTTCAGATCCTCTCCCGTAATGAATACAGTGATTTATACTCAACATCTGCTGATCTTCATCTAATTAAACCAGTGTAATTACACTGTTACACACCGTTATGTAATGAAACCTGCAGCTGATCAGTGCTTATTAAGCACTAACAGTATCCTACATGTGCTTACGATACGCTAAAATATTGTCATATTGCCCAGCTCTACCTCCATCAAATATGATAGATGATATGAAAGATAAACATCATTTGCATAAAAAACTACTAACATATAAATAAAAATAAAATAATCTCAGGCAAATCTGTCTACACAGTATATCATGAAATTAGATTTTCTTTTTTAATTTTCATTTTTGTTTGTCGAATTTTTCCCCTTTTTTGGTACTGCCAATTAACCCACCCATCCATAGCGTCCCCTAACGCTACCAATGCTCCCAACTCGGACGGTAAGGACTTGTCTCCTCTGATACATGCAAAGCCAACAGCCACCTCTTTTCAAACTGCTGCCAATACGGCCTCAGCAGGCAGCCACCAGGCTCGGAGGGAAGCACCGGGTTCCCAGCTCTGCTGGAACGCCTGAGCCGGCCAACATTGCTTCAAGAGTGAAGCGACCATCTACACACCCACAATTTGCCGTGCTCTCGTGGATACCGGACGCTGAAGGCCAAGCGGCATGGGTTTGGATTCAAACTCACAACCCCCCTCAGGCCATAGTGGTAGCTCATCAGACTGCTGAATATAATAAGATTACATTTTTAATATTCAACCCCCTAAAAACTCTAATCGTGACTTCAGAATTGGAAATCACATTCTGAAAATGTTGTTATGCCTCTACAAACTATATCCAATCAATTTTCATGTAGACCTGGATATCTAATAATGATGAAATGTAGAAAACTAGTCGTCTGGGGTTTAATACATCAACGAATGTCAATTTAAAATACTGACCAAATCTAAACATCTGTCCAATTTTTAAACAATTAATTGTATGATTCCAAAATCATTGTGTATCCCTACTACAAATGCTATTACACTACTACTACTACTCATAAACACTTGCCTGACATGGCCCTTTATTGACCAACTGCAGGGCAATGTGAGTGTAGATAACAGCAGTCCGATTTGGTCTCCTGAATCTATTGTTATCACTATTAGTGGAACATGCTAATCCAAACAAAAGCCTGGAGTGTGTGTCATTGCAAGGCATAGTGTCCTTTGTTTAACACTTCTAATAAAGGTGTTACAGGGTGATAACATTGGGTCTTTGAGTGATACCATTGGGTCCATAAGGAACCATGTGTGGAAAAAAAAAGATTAATAAATGTTCTATATATAATAATAAATCTATATTAACTATATAATAAATGTAACATTTTTCTTTACAAACATGACTCTTTATGGTACCAAAAGTGGCTTTTTTATGGCATCGCTAAAAAAAAACATTTGTAGCACCTTTCTTTTTTAAGAGTGAATGTGAGCCCTTGTTAAACGCTGGCTGCTGTTCAGAGAGTGGCAGTGAGGTAATCTGGGAAGGCAGAAATGGAGTTAACAGAGCATTAACCTGAGGCATTAGGCTAATGCCTTTGTCTTTGGTAAATATAGATTCACAGATCAGGCTGAGCAAATCCCTGTATCAATGCTACAAGACATGCCCAATAAGAAATCAACCTCAGGGCTGCTTTATGGCTGCTCCTGGCTGATTTCATAATCGATGGCAAGTGTGTTTTCTCAACCTAGCAGAAAGAAAAGTCAGAGTCAACTTGGCCACCTGGTACCTGTACTTTAACAAACCTCGACTGATTTCTGTTTAATTCAATAACAGTCCGTCCCCGACGTTTATTTATACTTATGGCATTTGGCTGATGCTCTTATTCAGAGCAACTTACATCTGGGTCATTACACAGGCACGAGAATGTAGTATTAGGAGTCTTGCCCAAGAGCACTTAAGGCTTATTTAAGCTCATCGTTAAATATGGATATGGACAGAGCCTTCTGTCCGTACTCTGCGCTAATTTTGTCCTTCTTGGTGCGTGTTTCCTGAGCACTTACGGATTCTGAACAGAGCAATACCACTGGAACTCATGGGGGCACTGCAGCCAGTAGATCAACTGAAACATATGGACATGCAAAGAAGAAAGGCGTAACTATTTGAAGGGGCTGTGTAACCTTGTCAGGATTGTTAGGGCGTTTTCACACTAGACCATTTTTCCTGCCCCAGGTCCGCTGGCTCTGCAAGTATTGTACATTTGGTGACGTGTGAAAGCTGTTCTCGAGGCCAGGAGTGGGTCCAGAGCACCGATCTTTGGTCCTCCTAAAATCGGAGCTCTGGGGTTCGCTTCTATCAAACTGTGGTGCAGTTCATCGAAGGTGTGAAAGCTATCCGCTCCTGGCGCCACATGTGGGGTTGCAAGATTGGTTAATTTTTTCACATGACTGCTTTGACATATGGCTTGCATGGCTAAAAGCCTTCTCCTACAAGAATGGCTCATTTGCAGGTGTTCCTGCACTGTGAAATGCCCTGCCTGCAGAAAAGCACAGATTGTATCCAAGGGAAATCATTTAAATCAATAAACAGATACACATTGGTCCTTATATTCTGCAAAATGTGTGACATTCGAAAATGCACAATCAATCCACGGTTCATATGGAATTGTATGAAAGCAAACCAGTGCTAATAAGCCACTCCTCCAAATGAGCCCAAAATCGGTCCTGGGAGCGGACTTGTGAATTCAGGACAAGTTATGAACTGCCTTCTAGTGGATGTACAACTTAAAATGTGTGCCAAAGTAAAGGGCACAACGAATAGGATGCATAGTATCCTAAGAAATTTAAGGTATAACTTTTGGAAGAGAGGCTGTGCGTCCTCGTCAGGACTGTTAGGGCATTTTCACAGTAGACATTTTTCTGGCCCCAGGTCTGCTTGATCCGCATGTATGGTCCATTTGGTCAGGTGTGAAAATGTATCATACAGTGCAGTGACGGTTTCATTGCTTGAAATGGATGTATTCATTTTTATATGTAAAGGGAGTATAAATGAGCCCTTAATGGTGTAGTGTGGTGGACTTGCCAAGCTGGGGAATCGAACCCCAGTCTGTCATAGAGAAAGATGCTACACTGGCAATTGGGACATAGTCCTCTTCATTAGATTACTATAATGTCATAACAAGACACATACAACTCACATATACACATCACTGTAAAGACACTTTCCGGGTTGGCAGCAGATCATCTACCACAATAAATCACAGTTATCTCTGTCTGTTATCTCTATTATAACAATAAAGCTTGATGTTTCCACAGCTCTTACAGCAGATATGAAATTTATTTAGTAAATGATCAGAACTAAGCTGTGTGTCAAAGATTTCCTTTTCAGCACTTACTGATGTAGATTGAGTAGAACATCATCAGTTGAGTTTACTTGTAATTCTCACCTCTTCGAAAAAATCTCAGAAATCATTCTGAATGGGCTTTTACATTCAGCCCAATAGCTACAATAACTAGGCGCATGCTGCCTTTGTGTTTGCTTTTGCCTGCCTGGGAGCTTCTCTGATGTGAAGCCGGGGAAAGTAAATGAAGGCTGGGCCTCTGCAGGTGAACTGATTTACTTATTCATGCACTTGCATTCTTTATTCATGAAGATTTCTTAAATATATTTGTTTCTTTGTCCTACTCATTGTGCTTCCAGCTTATGCCTTTCTGCTCGCTGCTCCAGGGCATGTGTGAAGGCTATGAAAAAATCATGAAACCATGAAGTGAATCCAAGCAAATGGAATGCAGATATTCAACCCACATGGCTACAGTGGCTTCCAGGAGTGGCAGGCCGGTGGGCTAATAAGGGCTGTGATGACACCTGCTTAGTCAAATGAGGTGATAAAGAGAGCACATACCTTCGAGAGCATGTCAGTTCTCCTGGAGCTAAGCTAGCACAAGTCTCTAGTGTAAGAATCGTATCCCATGGAGAGTGGTCACAGCAATTACCCGATTTTTATTTTAGTCTTAATGCAAGTGATTATAAAAATCCGTTATATTTCTTTTTAATAAAATAAAAAAAACACATAACAGACGTAGGAGGAGCCTAAAAGCTAAGAAAAAACTCAGCATGACACAGCAATGAAATAGTAGACCGTAAGCTAAAATGTAACATGCATTGCTTTGCTATGGTGCTATTTCTATTTACCCAGTGTTTCACCTCTTATTGTATCCTAATGTAGGCTATTGCATTGTGCCTCCACTTCTCTGATGAGACATCCAGCCAGCATCTAGCCTTATTCAATAACCTATATTTCATTTCACTGTTGTGCAGAGCTTCTTCTCTCCCCATTGGAGAATGTTTAGTCAGGCGGACTGAAACACAGCAAAGGAAACGCAGAGCTCAATGAACTACATTAGCAGGAGAAGGAGACCTCAAGAAATAAAGACACGCTCAACTAAAACACCAGTACAGTGATGCACTGGACTGGGCTTTGGAGCTTGGATGATAATGTAAACTGAGATAAACAATTGTCATCTGCAGAATTATTACAATAAACAATGCCATTGTAATCCAAATTTAGCAACAAAGTATAAAATATGAGCATTACACAGTCTATCTATCCCACACATTTCTCAGATGGTGACATAATTACCATATAATGACCAGCTGGGCTAGCTTCTAATACCACTGAATAATTGATTACAATGACCATGTTCTGCACAGACAGCCTGTAACACTGTTAACATTCAGTGGTTCTTCAATTATGTTGGGTTAGAAACCAAA
Organism: Salminus brasiliensis; assembly: GCF_030463535.1. Lineage (NCBI taxonomy): Eukaryota > Metazoa > Chordata > Actinopteri > Characiformes > Bryconidae > Salminus > Salminus brasiliensis. The sequence continues at coordinate 11,910,219 of NC_132882.1, read as the reverse complement.
ATACTGCCAAACCGGTGCATTGGTACCAACCACTGTAGAAAACATGGACACAGTGGTTCCAGTCCCTTCCATTCTATAGAAATGAAGCCAAAATTGTCCGTCATATTGCCAAATTTGCAACAGAGTCTATGCAGTAGAGACCAGAGGTGGAGACAGACTCGCCTACTCGTTTGGTAGACCCGGCCCCTTCTCCCAGACCAAGCTTGTCTCAGACCACCTTCATTGAGCTTACAGTCCCATAGGTTTTGTCCCTTATGACTGCCAATATAAATGTCAATAAATGTGCTAATACTAGGATAGGGAAAAAACAACTGTTGGAATTATGATGGAAAGACAGTTTAGAGGAGGAAAATGAGAAGGGAAATGGGCTATTTTGTCATTGAAACATACGAGGATGGGCGGAGCCACACATCATACTGCAACCAGCCAGCAGAGGTGCTAGGCCTGTAGATGCTTCACTTTTGAGGGACTTTGCGCTGTCCATGTTCTCTACATGCACTGGTTGGTACTCATCTTCTGGGCAAGTTCATCCATTTCATGTACCAGTTGAATACCCCAGCATTCTTTACCAAACTAAAAAATTAAATGATAATTAAGTGTAGTTAATTAATTGATGTTCTCTGTGTACAGTCTGTAATTACGTGCAATCTTTTCTGTTGTATCGTCTACTGTATACCTGGTAGGCAGCCGCAGCCTTAACGTTAGAGAACCGGGCTTGGGACCAGAATTTTGCCAAGCAAGGCATCAAACCCTCAATTGGCTGACGTGGCTGCCCACCACTCACTAGTGTGAGTGTGTGTGTTCACGGTTACGGATGGGTTTGATGCAGAGGATACATGCCGTTTAACTGCTGTACATTAGGATCTTATATGTAATCTTATAGTATTAGAATATTAGAAAGACTGTACAGAAGAAGTGATTAAATAAAACAAAGAAAAGTTATGAAAAAAGAAAAAGAGAACAAAAGAACCATAACTGGCGCAATATCCAAACGTCATCCTTTTGATCAGTGACCTGCTCCTACCTCCCTGGGAACTTAACCTCAATCAACCCCATCAGATCCTTCTAATTACTGCCTTTAAAAGTCCCATTAGCTGAATGAGCTGTGTTGGATTTAGGCTCTAAATGAATCCTACAGGACAGCAGATTTCCAAGAATTACACTTCAAGCATCCGTCTATTTTTCTTTGAATATCCTTTTGATCAGTGACCTGCTCCTGGAGATCTCAACCCGAATCAACCCCATCAGATCTGTCTAATTACTGCCTTCAGACGCTCTTGATTAGCTGAATGAGCTGTGTTGAGTTTGGGCTTAAATGAAACCTACAGGAAGGCAGATCTCCAGGAAGTGTACTTCGAGCATTCAGCCATGATTTCCCTAAATAACCCTTTGATCAATGACCTGCTCCTGGAGATCTCCTCCTTGCTGACTCAACCCGAATCAACCCCACCTGATCCGTCTAATTACTGCCTTCAGCCGTCCCTGATTAGCTGAATGAGCTGTGTTGGATTTAGGCTTTAAATGAAACCTATAGGAAGGCAGATCTCCAGGAATTGTATTTTGAGCATCCGTCCATGTTTTCCCTGAATATCCTTTTGATCAGTGACCTGCTCCTGGAGATCTCAACCCGAATTAACCCCACCTGATCCGTCTAATTACTGCCTTCAGACGAATAAGGTGTGTTGGGTTTGGGCTTTAAACAACACCTACAGGAAGGCAGATCTCCAGGAATTGTACTTCAAGCATCCGTACGTTTTCCCTGAATATCCTTTTGATCAGTGACCTGCTCCTGGACCTGGATCTCCTTCTTGCCGACTCAACCCGACTCAACCCCACCTGATCCGTCTAATTACTGCCTTCAGACGAATAAGGTGTGTTGGGTTTGGGCTTTAAACAACACCTACAGGAAGGCAGATCTTCAGGAATTGTACTTCGAGCATCCGTACATGTTTTCCCAGACCTCCTTGATTAGCTAAGTGACGTGTGTTGAGTTTGGGTTCAAGCTCTAAAAGAAAGCAGGTTTGGTGATCCCTTATTTAGAGCCTTTTTTCGATTCGATTTTCCAGCTGTTTTCTTTTGCTCAATATCACTGCAACTAAAGTAAAAAAAAAAAATCTAAAATAGAAAATCTGATAAAACATGAGGGTAAAACAGCATGCCCATCATCTACTGCTCCTATTACAAGCCCTAATACAGCACCCGTCCCCTACAGTACAGTCACCTGGCTTCTCAGCAAACAGTGATAAAGTTAGTCTTTAAGTTCTGATCACATCTGAAACTGACAGAAATCTACACAACAAAACGTAACCGACTGCAATGTCATGAAGACATGAGCTCCAGTCCTGTAGCTAGGTAAACGGCAGCAGTAGTCGTAACTCTAGTTGTAGTGGCACGCTGTTGTTGTTGTGGTGGTAGAGTGAGCGGGCAGAAAGACAAAGGCTTATTCCTAATTGCGACACACTGTACATTTAAACAACACTAGAGGTTATAGCTACGGACATATGCGGTATTTAGACCATTTAAAAAATTAATGACATTTTAAAAAGTACACTGTGCAATTGTGCAGCGCAAGACATCCCTGAAATGACTGAGAACCGCTGACAGGCGACTCACCTCTACGAGCGCCCATAACGTTAGGATAACACCCACTCGATGGCTCTTCATCTTAACTCGCTTCTTTTCTGCTTTTGGCACAACGTCGTGAAATCTCTGTCACGAAGACGGTTTCATGGCAAATTTCACGCCCATTCTTTCACTACATGCTCCCTCTCTTTGCTGTACACAAAGCGGCAGCGCTTACTGTAGCATTCCCGTATCCGTAGCTTAGCCTGTACTGTCAATGCTAATAGCGTTGGGTGTTTTTCCCCCACCCGTTTTCATACAGGTCCCGCCTCCTGCGCTCAGATTGGCTAGTAGGGGTTTTCTCGCGAGTAGTTCGAGGATTGGATCGAGCGCGTGTCCGTTGCAGCTTTTAACCAATCATAGCGCAGAATGCGGAATCCTCCCAGCCAATCCCTGCGTAACAAGGCGGGATTTGGACTGGAATACGGGTGGGAAATGAAATAACGCATGCGGGATATCCCTGGCGTTTTTATCAGAAGTACGCCGTAGTTCTCAGCGCCGTGGAGAAGAAAAAACACAGTGGCAGCGCTTAATGGACGTTAACCCTGTACATTACTTTCTATTATTTGTTTTACTTAAAGAATATTAGTAGAAATCACCACACATAATAAGCCACGCAATCCGTGCTGAATATCTGAGAGCGAAAGTCGCCTCGCCGCCCCCTCTGATCAGAGTAAATGAGGGTCTGCTGGAAGGAGACTGCTGGAATAAACCTCTGAGCTTCTGCGTCATTTTGTGGTCGGCGTCATGCCCAAATAAGGGCTCCTAAGCCTGTATTTATATGAGGACAAATGAATGGCATCTTGCTGTATTTTAGGTCTACTTGCTCCTATTGTGTGCACAGTGTGTGTGTTTTAATATTCAAGCCATTAATGGATGCATCTGGTGAGTCATTCTACCTAAAGGCTGCCACTCCTGCCAATGTTTGATGAAGATGCATAAAGTACCAAAAAAACTAAGCCAACCATCACATCATGCAAAATAGTTGAGAAAAATAAATCAATTTGTACATTATATAGATAAAGACATAGATATAGATCATATAGATAATGTTCCTAGGCCACAGAAAGACTTGCATCAATTTAAGAATGTACCACCCTGTTACATACCACCCTGCCACGTTTTTTAATTATTATTATTATTAAAAGGTAAAGGTGCACGTATTTGTCACTGTAGTACACACACACACACACACACCCAGAGCGGTGGGCAGCCAACTCCAGCGCCTGAGGAGCAGAAAGGGTAAAGGGCCTTGCTCAAGGGCCCAACAGTGGCAGCTTTGCCAAGCCTGGGAATCGAACCCACAACCCTGTTCGATAACCCGGCTCTCTAATAATAATAATAATAATAATAATAATAATAATAATTATTATTATTATTATTATTATTAATAATAATAATAATCTAAATAAAAAGGATACCACATATAAGGATTTTATGCCAGGTGGATTTTATGACTTTTCTGAAGGATAAACATATATTCTATGTTGTTGATATAATAATAATAATAATAATAATAATAATTTTTATTAATAATAATAAAAATGTCTAAAGCTTAGAGGTATCCTTTGAATTATTAGTCTATTCTAACTAGCTAAAGTTTTTCTTGAGTAAATAGCAAAGCACTTTGTAAGTCACTCTGGATAAGAGCGTCTGCTAAATGCCGTAAATGTAAATGTAAATGTAATAATAATAATAATATAATAATAATAATGCTTCAGCAACACGGCCAAACAAGCGAGGATCATTTGGTAAATTTGTTGATCATTTGCTGAGTGTGAACCTGGAAGCTCCTCTCTGCTCTGCACCAGCTTTTGCTGCCATCATCTTTTATAAAGGCAGGCTGAGAAAATCCAATCAGTCCTGTTTTACATGGTTACAGCTGAATGTCCACACCCTGTGTGGCAGACTGGCTGTGAAACCTGCTTCTGCATCTGCCTCCTGAGCATGAAGTGATCCAACCTGATGGAGGGTCTGAGGCCTGTCACATTAAATCTCCCTCTGCTGCTCTGGTACTGGCTGAAGTGTCTTTAGATTTGAATTAAAGTCTTCCTCCGGATTGTGCTTCTCTACAAAACACTGGGTATACTTAACTCCAGAGTAATTGCATACTGTATATGCATACACTCCTAAAAATAAAGCAGCTATAAAGGGTTCTTTGAGCCATGCCATTGAAGAAACTTGCCACAGAAGAACCATGTTTAGTAAAGAGACGTTTCTTTAAATCTTTATAAGGTTCTTCACTCGAGGGCAGTCGTGGCCTGATGGTTAGAGAAGTGGGCTTGAGATCGGAAGGTCACCTCTTTCAATCCTACCGGCAGGTAAGAATTGGGGGTGGGAGGGGGGTGAAAGCTGTCTCCTCCCTCAGTCCAAGGCACCTAGAGTTCCAAGGCACTGGAGTTGGCTGGCCACTGCTCCAGGTGTGTGTGTGTGTGCTCACTGCCCCTCAGACATGTATAAAAGACTAGAGACCCAGACTTGAGTAAATTAAAAAGTGACTTGAGTAGAAGTAGAAGTGTTCTTTAAGCTCCATACTTAAGTGGAAGTACTAAAATATTATGAAAAAAAAATTTACTTGAGTATTGCAAGTAGTTTATTCTAAAATTTAAAGTGAAAGTGAAAGTATTGTGTTCTGTAGTTATTAGGGAAAGCAGTCAAAAGTCTGAATATCATTGTTAACGCTGGGACTTAAGGACTGTCAGAATTCCTTAGGCTGTAGTAGAAGGACAGGACTGTACGAGACAGAGTTCATGAACATGAGTCTTCAGTTAACTCTCTAAACAAACTCCCCCAGAACTGACTCAACCCGCCGCATACAACAGTTACATCTGTAAAACCAGTGAGGAGAGCAGCTTAAACCCTGAGCTTCACTCTCTGTAAACTCAGCTACAGCTGAAAGATCTCAGGCTATTCAGACACATTTGAGTATTTGCAGGAGGTGAAGATGGAGGTGTTTTTTTCTGGTGGTTCTTCTTCTTCCATCTGAAAATAAACTAACAGAGCTCTAGCGTTAGTGTCCTCACTGCAGCAGCGGAGTGAGAGGAAGAACGGCAGCATGCTCGCTCACGGCTCGATCGCCTGTTTTGCACAATGTTGAGGCGGCTTCATCAAACCCGATGACATCAGAGCCATCTAGCACTCTGGCCTGGTGATCATGTGGGTTTGAAATGACGTTTTTATAATTGTAGAGAGTAACGATGCAGCACATAAACAATGTAACGGAGTAAAAATATTAAACTCATCTAAATATGTAGTGAAGTAAAAGTGGAAGTAGGAGAAAACAATGACACTCCAGTAGATACAGATACAGTATTTTAGTACTTAAGTACAGTAGTGAAGTAGTTTAGTACTTTACTATACATCTCTGCTGCCCCTAGTGCACTAGTGTGTGTGTGTTCACTGCCATGGATGGATCAAATGCAGAGGACACATTTCACTGTACAGTCAGACAAATACTTGCACTTTTACTCACATATCTCTTACAAACACAGCTCTTTAAGGGGCTAAAAGTGTTCCTCCTATGGTATTCCCCAAGGAACCCTTAGTAACACCTTTATTTTTAAGTTTGTATCTTCTCTTCAGGTGATATTTGTCAAATGTCTAAAGTCATTTAGGGTAAATATCACCTGCAATTCTACTTGAGTTATGAATATCACCCTAAAACATACTGGCAGCCAAAAAAGAGGCTTCCAACAGTGTCAGAGTCTCAAAATAACACTGCGCCTCCCCTCACTGCCTGCACTTCCACTGGAAAACAGAGGACAAGTCATTTCAGAAGTCTGTAGCGAAGCTTGATTATATCAGATGCAATGTCACATGAAGAATGTTTGTGGTTTATGAGCTGATAAACTTCAATTTGATTCCATAAAAATTTCTGCTCTCTGCAGAGCCTGGGACAGTGCTTAATAATTCCAGCATATTGCCACATGGAATGCACTCCTCCAGAGTGATATGAGAAATATAATAAATGAGATTTGGTAGGAAATAAATAAGTGTGCTTAATCTGTTACTTACGATAAATTTAACTGCAGAATTTATTACGCTCGTAAACCCATGAAATGAATGGTTCAAAAGATTAGATTCATAAATATAATAGCAAATGAAGAACGTCATCAGTTCATAGAAATTACGAAGAGCCAAAATAAGTTAGACAAGACAAGTTTAGTAGTTCAGTCAGTCAAGGTTTTAGGTACCTAAGAATCACATTATTTACAAACGTTTTTCTCATCAAAAACAATGTTCATACTTGTTAAAACTCCAGATCACATTAGAACAGATGCAGGTAAACAAGAATTTCTCATCTTAAAGAACATAGTTGAGATCTTGTGAGCTACACTGTTCCTTGAGGAACGTTTAGGGGTTCTTTCATTTGAAACTGTGGAGGAATCTCTTTAAAGATGCTTTGAGGAACCTTCAAGGAACCTTTTTCTTCTAAAAAAAAATCATTGTACGTTCTTCCACAGTTTCGAGAACCTCCAAAAGGTTAAAATCAGAGTTTAAATCTTGGTTCCAAATTTCTCCTGGACGCCCAGCTAATAAATTTGTTCAATTTTATCACCAGCTCACCTGATTTACCATCATTAAGCACTGATTTACCAAACCAGGATGTTGGATGATCACTATAACTAATACTAGACTCCCCTGAGGAGAGCTTTAGAGATGCTTTAAAGAACATAGTGATGTGAAATCACTGCTTTTTTGTGCCACTTCTACCAGAACCACTGTTTCCTGATTTTAAAAATATAAATGTTCAGTGCCTTTAATACACAGTATGTTTTGACCATGATAGATAGATAGATAGATAGATAGATAGATAGATAGATGCTGGGGTTGTATTGGACCATAATACATACATAATACATTATATAAGGTGTAAAGGTGAGATCATAAAATTATACTTTCATTGCGGAAATGGTCCCAGTAAATAGGCTGTACAATAGAGGCCTTCTGGTAATCACAAGCTGCTTACTAGTGGAATCGAATACTATTTGACGTACAGTAGTCATACTGTGATACAATTGTGCTAATATTATTCTGAGAACGCATGTGGGGGCGATCGAGGTTGATTCATCCACATTGTCAAATCTTCTAGAGCTGTAGTGCAGCACTTCATGGATCCATTAAGGCTTAAGTGCTGAATTGCTGGAGGAGTGAAGCCCAGCCTTGGACTGCATTGTTTCTCTTCAATGGTGACTCTCTGGTCTAAATTCAGTATAATCTGGACCTGGTAGAGAAAAGCAACCTTTAAGGTGAAGGGGCCAGTATGTTACCTTCCTGCAAGTTTCAACTCCAGACCAAATCTAGCACAGCTCATTCAGCCAATTGAAGACTTCTGAAAGCAGTAATTACACTCTTAATAAAGGTGCCACAAAAGGTTGGAGTTTGTACCTATTTCTAGTATTATTTCTAGTTATTAAACTCATATTTAGATGGATACATTATCTTTAAAGTATTGGGACACCTCCTCATTTATTGTTTCTTCTGAAATCAAGGGCATGAAAAAAGAGTTTATCCTGTCTCTACTGTCCAGACAAGAAGGCGTTCTACTAGATATTAGAGCATTGCTGTGAGGATCTGATTGTATTTAGAGACAAGAGTATTAGTGAGGTCAAGATGTTGGAAGATCGCCACCCCACCTCATCCCCAACATCAGTGCTAGGGCGGTTTTATACCCCTCCAGTTCCCGCCTGGCATTAGGCATAAATAGGTTTATCTGCTTCAGTAAGTCCTATTCCATTGGTAATACATCTCTACATGGACTACACAGGTGGTGTGTGTGCATATGTCAGCAATAGGTACAACTAAAAGTGGCTGAATTCATTCATTAGAAGGGGTGTCCACAAACATTTGGACGTATAGTGTATGTAATCTCTTTAGCCGTGTCACAGTGATAAAAGGCCTTGTGTCAATTGCTATGTAAAGATGATCCACATATGTAACTGTTCTGTATCAGTTAAATCTTCATCACAGAACCCTACATCCAAGCCAATAATTATTTAGGAACCTTTATTAGTACTAAGACTGGTTTAATTCTCAGTAAAGAAACATCATTTTTTTCAGTACAGGAAGGAACACTGGCAGTCAATATGAGTATAATTGCCACAATGTGATGTAATATTTATTCTACACACACACACATGCAGAGGTGGACAGATACAGAGGACTGTCCGATGCCAAAGGTCTGTCTAACTGGACAGATAGTCTTCCATTATGTAGAAAACATGTCATGTGTGGTAAGGATGCTGTGACATTGCCCACAGGGACACACTGTGGCTGGTAAGTAAGGCTGGGTCTCTGCGTCTGTTTAGTACAGTCACTCATGCAGGAAGAACATTCACTCATGCTGAGAGAGTGTGCACATATGGCCTCATTTGAACAGTACATTTTAGCTCCCTGTAGATGATCTAACTCAACATGTTAGTTATTAACAATGTCATGTTTAGGGTTAGGATTAAGACCAGTACTAAGTTTAGAACTAGGATGAGGGTTAGGTTTAGTTTTTGGGTGAATGTTAGGGTTAAGGTTAGGACCAGTAGTAGGTTTAAGACCATGGTGAATGTTAGGTCTAGTTTTTCTAGTTAACTCTACTCGCCTGGTGTAGAGTTAGGACCAGTGCTAGTGTTTGGTTTAGGTTTTAAGTAAAGGTTAATGTTAGGGTTAGGGCCAGGATAAGATGTTACCTTTAGTTTAGAGTTGATAGAGGCTAGATTAAGGCTAGGGCTATGGTTAGCACCAGTACTATGTTTAGGACCAATGTACAGGGTTTGCTTTAGACTTTGGATGGAAATTAAGGTTAGGTATAGGATGAAGGCTATGTTTAGCATCAGGGTAAGGGTTAGGTTTGGGAGTAAGTTAATATTAAGGTTAGGACCAGGGTGAGGGATGGGTTTAGGTTTTGAGTGAAGGTCAAGGTTAGGGTTAAGACCAGTACTAGGTTGAGGACCAAGGAGAGGGTTTGCTTTAGACTATGGATGGAAATTAAGGTTAGGGATAGGATGAAGGCTATGTTTAGGACCAGGGTAAGGATTAGGTTTAGGTTTTGACTGAAGGTTAAGATTAGGGTTAAGACCAGTACTAAGTTGAGGACCAAGGAGAGGGTTTGCTTTAGACTTTGGACAGAAATGAAGGTTAGGGATAGGATGATGGCTATGTTTAGGACCAGGGTAAGGGGTTAGGTTTGAGTTTTGGGTGAAGCTTAATACTAAGGTTAGGACCAGGGTGAGGGATAGGCTTAGGTTTGAGTGAAGGTCAAGGTTAGGGTTAAGACCGGTACTAGATTGAGGACCAAGGAGAGGGTTTTTTGGTTCCTGGCTGGATGTTGTTCTTTTAAAGACTGAGAAACTGAAACACATGCAGCACATTAAGAACTCTTGATGGGTTGAAATCACATCAGAGGTGGGGCATCTTTATATATCAGTTCAAAGATTCATCTGTCAGCTTAGCTCTTGTACAGTAAAAAAATTGTGGCCTTCACTTGAACTGGTACAGATCCATTTGAAGAACGCAATTAACTTTAATGTTTACTGCATTATTAACAGCTTCAAGCTGTCGCCCTTCAGAGAAGTGGTTTTATTTTGGACAAGACAGATCCTGCTCTGTTGGAGTCAGATCTCATGATGCATTTTTGTTTCACCTGACAGTGCAGTAAATTACACAGTTCAGTTTGTGGAGATCTCAGTAAAGCAGTTTATGTAGAATTGACACATTAAAACTCCATAGACTTTAGAATTACAATGGTCCACCCACCAGTGTCACCATTTTAGCAGCAGTGGTGTTACTGATGAATGGTAAAATGAAAGCCATGATCTGTCCTTTATAATTCAGACATCTCAGAAAGCTGATTCAGATGGTTTTTGTTAAGTACTGGGAAATGAACAGTTTGAACAACCCAGTGAAACAGTCATTATACTTCAATAGGCTGTATTTAGGCTGTTGATTTGAGTAAATCCATTGGTTTTTGCCATATCATAAAAACAATCAATTCCATGGGTGATTTTTGCTTAATTTCCATATATGGACCGACTGGGCTGAGGAATGGTTGGTACATTTTGAAACTTTAATAATTGATTAAATTGCTTCAATCTTTTATTTGAAGCAGAAGTAAGGAAAAGTCAGATGCCTATGATGTAAGTCCATTAAAATGCATGCATTAAGCCTACAGTACACATCCACACTGTAAAACTGTGTGGATTCACTAAAGAGTCATGGCTTGACTCAATCAAAACTATGACACTGATAAAATAGTCAATAAATCATGAAAAACGATCCAAAATACTGGAAAGGAAAACAATGATCTTACTTTACTGAACACCCATAGGATTCCCTTAGAGCTACAGAATTACAATGGTCTAGCCATCAATATCACGATTTAAGCCATACCTGTATTTTAATTAAAATGTGTAATGAAACCCATCATCTCTATAATTCAGACTCCATAGAATGACAATTCAAAGGTTTTTCACCCCAGGTTCTGGAAAAAAATGAATGGAAAAAAATTGGAATGATTTTACCAACCTAGGGACCTCTGCATCGCTAAGCCCAGTTATTTCAGTACAGTATATTTTGTTGAGCTGGGCTTCTCAAGTTCTTCTCCTCATCTCTTTTGCTCAGGGCACTTTCACCCAGACACTTCTTAAGGATTCACAGAAGTGTTTGAATAGGAGAACACGCTCATCTGGTTACAACAGGGGTGTAAAATGTCAAATAAAATGCACCATTTCCATGGAGCTCTGGACAGTGATTCGAATGGCTATTGAAGCACTGACCTGGAAAGCACATGAGAAAGAGAAAGGCCTTACATAACAGCAGTCAGACCACATGTGGAAATTCAGATAATGACCATGTAAAACTCAATACTGCTGAACTAGTGAAGGACAGCTGCAGTGAGCTGCTGTGTGTGTCCCCATCTTTTAGCTTGTATCTGCTGCATTCAAGGTAAAGTCATAGGTCTAAGTCAAAGGCATGTAAATTAATAAAAAGTGCTGAAATACACAGTATGCATACACTTATTGACACCCCTTCTAATGAATGCATTCAGCTACTTTAAGTTGCACCCATTACTGACAGTTTGTCTAGTCCCTGTAGAAAAGTACTGTGAATAGAAGAGGACTCTCTGGAGCAGATAAACATGAACCTAATGCCAGGCGTGGGCTAAAAGGGTATAAAGTCCCCCAGCATTGATCCGTGGAGCAGTGAATCTGTGTTCTTTGAAATGATGGATGGTGCTCCATCCAATACTTTGAAGGATGAGTTGGGGAGTTGGGGATATTGTGACTGGTCTTATTGTTTATTTGGGGGGGGGGGGGTTATAACAGTGTTAAAACTACCCACACTGTGCGGAAGCTGTAGCTTGGCTAGTTCTCACTTTGAGGTGTTCACATGCTTCAAAATGATACTGAATTACAGACACTTACATGATGAATACAGTAATAAAGAAGGGAAGTGTGGATTATCTATAGGACCTTATATTTAACTTTGTATCTTTTGCTATTTTTCACTTTTTTTGACATACTGACAGTTGTTCCTCACATTGTGTGAACATTTAATGATGAATGTACCAAGAGAAATAAAAAGACCTGCATTGAAAGTAATGAAGGTTTTTCCTTCTCCTGGAGATACACGGTATGGGAGATAGCTACCCCCCCACTCCCTGGGCTGCACATTTCAGTGTTTTCTCTGTCCTAATACATCCACTTTAACTCAAAAGAGTGGGGTGGTGATGCTCCAGGACCAGGGATTGGAACCACACTTGCATGGCATTTCTCCAAAGAACCCTCTGGTTTGGTACCTTTATTTTAGCAATGCAATACACGGTTCGAGATGATCTCCTCAATAACTACAAACACAATTATCAATTGGAATTTGAAATCTCAGTCTCATAACTCTTTTGCCTGTAGAGGTGAGGTGATGGCCAATACAGAACTCGTTTCGTATTTACGCTGAGTGTGCAAATCTCTGCAGCGAAGGCAGGATATTGCAGTGCATTACTCAGAAGCTGAAGCTCTGCTGCTTGTGCTGCTTGAGTTGTGACTAAATATCCTATTAGTGGAAATGGAAATCCAATCTCAGTTCTCCCTCCGCGGAAAAGGGACAAGCCCACAAACAGCAGATATTGTGTGCTGCATTGAACTGAATTTGAGTGAATCCTTGAGGACTGACAGTGTATGTATAGCTCAAGCTTTCCTTTAACTGGAACATCTTTGAATTGGTGGTGTTGTTTAAGTGTCAGGTGTGCGAGATTTACACTGGGGAGTCAATGGACCATCAAATTGGCTTTAAAAGAGTGCTTGTATTTCAGCACCACGAACAGCTCCGGACGCTATTCAATCAACACTGAAACCTCTGGTCAAAAAGTCTATTCTCAGCATTGATTTAAGAACCTTTTAAATAAGTCTTAAGACGGTTTACTCAGTATTCAGTGTTCAGTAATTTAATGCATTTCTGAAATTCATGCTCATTTCAGACTTTTTATATTTTAACTTTTTGTGCTTCCCCTCATTTGAAAGGGTCCCATTCTACAATGTCTTAAATTGATTTTTTGAGATTACTTCTGTCATTTACATGAATTCATGCACAAAAACAATTGTAATTCCCATTTTTCAAACCTTCTTCTTTTTTTTTACTGTGGCTTTAAGGCTTTAAGATATGCAAATGACCTCTGTTCTGATTAGCTTCTGTTTTGTGCCTCATACAAAAAGCAGTCCAGACTGAAACCTAGTGAAAGCTAGTTAAACTGTGGGCTGAATAGGCAGATATGCTGTATCTTTTCTCCTGTAAAGTTGCTATTTTGGAGATTTGGTTTGACGCTATGTAAATGTTTCCAGTGTTCCCAGACTAGCTTCAATAATCTCCAATCTCTCCAAATGTCAGATCCAGGGAGGGACACTCAGTTGGTCTTCTGAGTCTGTCTGCATTTAGATTCCCTTATTCGTTATAGACCAAACGGGCAACAATACCTACAGTTAGCCCCC